>NC_073383.1:36559860-36709860 GCF_028641065.1 Leucoraja erinaceus
AGTATTGATAGAACTAGATAACTCCCTAAAGGGAGTTATTTTCAGGCCCCCAAACAGTAGCCTGGATATAAGTATATATGGTTGTTATGGGAGATTTCAACATGCAGGTAGACTGGGAAAATCAGGTTGGTACTGGACCCCAAGAAAGAGCGTTTGTGGAGTGCCTCCATGATGGATTCTTAGAGCTGCTTGTACTGGAGCCTACCAGGGAGAATGCAATTCTGGATTTAGTGTTGTGCAATGAACCGGATTTGATAAGGGAACTCAAGGGAAAGGAGCCATTAGGAGGTAGTGACCATAATATGATGTTTTATTCTACAATTTGAGAGGGAGATGGGGAAATCGGAGGTGTCAGTATTACAATTGAACAAAGGGGACCATGCAGCCATGAGGGTGGAGCTGGCCGAGGTTGACTGGAAAGATACCCTAGCAGGGATAACAGTGAAACAACAATGGCAGGTATTTCTGGAAATAATACAGAAGGTGCAGGATCAGTTCATTCCAAAGAGGAAGAAAGATTCCAAGGGGCGACCGTGGCTGACAAGGGACAGGTTGAGTGAGTGGGCAGATGCGTGGCAGGTGCAGTATAATATAGATAAATGTGAGGTTATCCACATTGGTGGCAAAAACAAGGGGACAGATTATTATCTCAAACGGGGTTAGGTTAGGTAAGGGGGAGGTGCAGCGAGACCTGGGCATCCTTGTACACCAGTCACTGAAAGTTGGCTTACAGGTACAGCAGGCAGTGAAAAAAGCTAATGGAATGTTGGCCTTCAGAACAAGAGGATTTTGGTATAGGAGTAAAGAGGTTCTGCTGTTGTATGGGGATCTGGGTGAGACCACATCTGGAGTATTGTGTACAGTTTTGGTCTCCTAATTTAATGAAGGACATCCTTGTGATTGAGCCAATGCAGCGTAGGTTCACGAGATTGATCCCTGGGATGGCGGGACTGTCATATGAGGAAAGATTGAAAAGACTAGGTTTGTATTCACTGGAGTTTAGAAGGATGAGGGGGATCTTATAGAAACATATAAAATTATAAAAGGACTGGACAAGCTAGATGCAGGAAAAATGTTCCCAATGTGGGGTGAGTCCAGAACCAGGGGCCACAGTCTTAGAATAAAGGGGAGGCCATTTAAGACTGAGGTGAGAAAACACTTTTTCACCCAAAGAGTTGTGAATTTATGGAATTCCCTGCCACAGAGGGCAGTGGAGGCCAAGTCACTGGATGGATTTAAGAGAGAGTTAGATAGAGCTCTAGGGACTAGGGGAGTCAAGGGATATGGGGAGAAGGCAGGCACGGGTTATTGATAGGGGACAATCAACCATGATCACAATGAATGGCAGTGCTGGCTCGAAGGGCCGAATGGCCTCCTCCTGCACCTATTTTCTATGCTTCTATGTTTCTATAACATAGCAAAGATGAGCGGCAAGCCAGAGGATTGGGAAACTTTTATGGAGCAACAAAAGATAACTAAAAAGGCAATACGGGGAGAATTGATGAGGGTACGATGGTAAGCTAGCCAAGAATATATAAGGAGGATAGTAAAAGCTTCTTTTGATATGTGAAGAGGAAAACATTAGTTATGACCAAAGTTGGACAGTTGAAGACTGAAACAGGTGAATTTATTATGGGGTACAAGGAAATGGCAGATTAGTTGAACAGGTACTTTGGATCCATCTTCACTAAGGAAGACACAAACAATCTCCCTGATGTACTAGTGGCCAGAGGACCTAGGGCAAGGGTTCCCAACCTGGGGTAAATTTCACCTACCCGGGGGGTGAATTTGTTGATTCTGGATTTGTACATATTTTTTCTCATTGACTGACTGTGTTTGGTTCTGGTATACCGGTATCTGTTCATCAATAGTTGTTCATAAATAAGTGAAATAACATTGTTATGTGCTATTAAAGTTGCCTGGGGTAAATGGGACGAAAAAGATTGGGAACCCCTGATCTAGGGTGATGGAGGAACTTAAGGAAATTTACATTAGGGAGGAAATGGTGCTGAGTAGACTGATGGGACTGAAGGCTGATAAATCCCCAAGGCCTGATGGGCTGCATCCCAGGTTACTTAAATAAGTGGCTCTAGAAATCGTGGACGCATTGGTGATAATTTTGCAATGTTCTATAAATTCAGGATCAGTTCGTGTGGATTGGACTGTAGCTAATGTTATCCCACTTTTCAGAACTGTGGGAGAGAGAAAACAGGGAATTATAGATCAGTTAGTCTGACATCGGTGGTGGGGAAGATGCTGGAGGCAATTATAAAAGATGAAATAGCAGCACATTTGGATAGCAGTATCAGGGTCGGTCCAAGTCAGCATGGATTTATGAAGGGGAAATCATGCGTAACTAAACTTCTGGAATTTTTTGAGGAAGTAACTAGGAAATTGGACAATGGAAAGCCAGTGGATATAGTGTAGCAATGTTACAAAACCTACCTTCAGTGGCGCTGCAGTTCTGCCACTGGCCATGTGCGTGTCTTTGGTGCCTTTGAGGGGGGGAGGCGGGATTAAAATGCATGTTTGTATCGCTTGTCGGAGAGGGATTTCGATGAAGAAAAATCGGATTTCCCTTCCCGTTTTTTTTAATTAAAAACATCGCTGGACAATTTAATAGTTGGATTAAAGTACAAAGCGACTGAACGCCCTCAACGCCTACAATGTGACTTCGTAATATCAGGACAAAACAAAAGGTAAGTCATTTACTTCACATTTAATCTTGCTACTTGGGGTGGCTTTAATCTATTTTTTTGATGCAAAAATGTTATTTGGGCCCCGTACGAACCGGCAGTGTCTTTGCCTGCCTATATGGGGTTTAAATTCACGGCAATGGCAACATTCCAATCGATCGCATTCTAGAAACACCCACACACAAGATGATTTAAATCCTCATTTTGTTTGGATAATCATGTCATAAGAGCATCTAAATCGTTTATATTTTGTGTAATTGTCTATCCATACACAATATTTTTATACTAAATATCCACAACAGTTTTAGCCATATGTATTGTGCAAAAAATAATAATTTTGATAATATTGAGAGTGGATGTTTCTAGATTAATTTATGGGAATTAAACATTAAATTCCTTCCATCTGGCATATGTTCATGACAGTGAGATTTTAAAATCATGTTATATTGTGAATTCGTGTGTGAATGGGATTAGTTTGTTATTTGGCTATTAAAAAAATTATCCTTTTCTTAAGAAATGGATAGATGTTTAGATCTAGTAATTGAATTTAGATGAATTGATCAGATGAATTGATTTGATGAAACTGATGAAAATGAATTTTTTGTTGGGTATTTACTATTTGATTTAGTATTTAACTTTATCATTTCTACCTTTTTTCTAAAACTGCAAATAATAACTTGTTACTGTTAATGCTGTTCAGTGTTTTTTTTCCTTTACATTTTAAACAGATGTCTCCGAAGAAGAAATGCAAAATTGTCAATCCAAATGCACAGCAAAAGAGACTGATTTATACAGCATTCGCAGAGATTATCTGAATTTGGACTACTCCAAATGTGATGATCTACAGGACATTCTTAATGGGAAAGTAGTGGGCAGAAAGTCATGTCACAGGTGGTTTGAAGAGCAAAAATGTGGAGTATTGTGTGCCGTTTTGGTCCCCTAATTTGAGGAAGGACATTCTTGCTATTGAGGGAGTGCAGTGTAGGTTTACAAGGTTAATTCCCGGGATGGCGGGACTGTCATATGCTGAGAGAATGGTGCAGCTGGGCTTGTACACTCTGGAGTTTAGAAGGATGAGAAGGGATCTCATTGTAACGTATAAAATTGTTAAGGGCTTGGACACACTAGAGGCAGGAAACATGTTCCCGATGTTGGGGGAGTCCAGAACCAGGGGCCACAGTTTAAGAATAAGGAGTAAGTCATTTAGAACGGAGACGAGGAAACACTTTTTCTCACAGAAAGTTGTGCGTCTGTGGAATTCTCTGCCTCAGTGGGCGATGGAGGCAGTTTCTCTGGATGCTTTCAAGAGAGAGCTAGATAGGGCTCTTAAATATAGTGGAGTCAGGGGATAGGGGAGAAGGCAGGAACAGATTGGGGATGGTCAGCCATGATCACATTGAATGGCGGTGCTGGCTCGAAGGGCCAAATGGCCTACTCCTGCACCTATTGTCTATTGTCTATTGTCTAACTAATTACATGCTTTAATTTCAGGTCATCCAAGTAAGATGTTTTATATTTGTTTCAGAATGCTTCAATCTATAATAACTGAAAAATTCATTAATTTCTCTGAATTTTTAAGAAAGTTATGGGCTTTTGACTGTCCTCAATCACAGCTTTTATGTTAAGTCAATGTAAAAGCAATAGGGAACAAGATGCTAATTTCTGAGTATGCAAAGGGCCATAAATTTTTTTAATACTGAAGATATGAATGTGAATTAGGTGTCAAATTAAACTTCTTTTTATGCTTGATCCGATGGGATAAATTGCAAACTTGATTTTTAAAATCTCAAAATGTTGTAACCAATAATTCAATGCAGTCAACTCCTGATTAGTATCCTGACTAGTTGCATCAGGGCCTGGTAAGGCATCTCCAACACACAGGAGGCTGCAAAGAGTGGTGGACTCAGCCTGGTCCATCAACGCCTTTGAAAGCATATACACGAGTGGCTGCTTAAAGAAGGTGGCGTCTATCATCAAGAATGACTTCCCAAAAGGCAACACCTTGCACTTATCACCATTAAACTCCATTAACCATTCCTCAGTCCACTTGCGCAATTGATCAAGATTCTGCTGTATCTTTTGATAACCATCTTTGCTATCTACGGTACAATCCACTTTTGTGTCATCTGCAAACTTACTAATCCTGCCTTGGACATTCTCATCCAGTTGCTCATCTCAAATTCTCCATTAGTGCTTTAAAGCTTTCTCAGAAAGCAGGTGAGTTTCATGCCGCTAAGGGTGATATGGTAGGATGACTTAGAAAGTTGGGCCAAAGAAGATTCATCCGAGTCTTTTTGTTTAATTTTCCTGTGCCTGGGTTTTTTTACATGATTCCTTTACCTAGGAGTAGCTGAAACTTTAACTTTCCATTCAGTCTGGTCTGGTTGGATATTCTGAACAATACTTGAATTGCATTGAATTGAATTGCATACATTTTATTAGACAAGTATATATACTGTACATACAAGGAATTTGCCTTGGTGCTTTGCTCGCAAGTAACAACACGATATACAGTAAACAATTAAGAATAAAACATTATCATTTAAACATGTAAAGAATGAAATAAAATACCGAAGCAAATGGAGGCTACAGACTTTTGGTTGTTGAGTAGAGCCACTGCTCATGGAAAAAAGCAGTTTTTATGTCTGGCTGTGGTGGCTATGTCTGGCTGAGGTAACTTTCACTGTTTTCACCAATTTAATCATTTAATTTGCCAGCGATCTGACTTGTTCCCCAAACATTATGTGCAATAGAGCCTAAAATAACTGGAGTGTAATCAGAGCTTCCCACTCCTACTGTGTAGTAGGCACATTTCATATGATGTGAAATGTCCTGAGACTGCTGGCAATGTTTATATAACCAACACACTTGGCTCAGTTTAATGATTTTATTTTACAGATCAGTTTTGTTTGCTTTCATCTTTGAGTTAATTTTGTTCCAGTTTTAAATTTCCTCATCGCCAGAACTTTCGGTGTCTTTCCCTGTCTGGTATTGAAAAGAGCCCTTTCTGTCAGATCACAAATTTACAGCTGGAATATCAGCATTTATCCCTCAAGGAGGCTGTGGTGTGGTTAATGCCATCATCCACCTCCTTCTGCACTGTCTGTTTGCCGAGAAAAAGATGCAGTAATCATCCTTCAAAGTTACATTGTAAGTTTTCAGTGCCCTGTGGGTTATTTGCTGAAATGAGTGCTTAGGAGATTCTCAATTCTGTGAAAGACACACTATGGGCTTCCCGAAACTTGATGGAATTTAAAAAATGCTGTATAAAATGTGGGAAAATTGTGATATGTGAGAACCCAAGATGGAAGCATATTGTTTCAACATGAATGGGGAGGCTGCTAAATGGACCATGGTCCACCTGCTTCCCTTGGTCCGTTTTGTTCTTCTATCACTCATATAAGCGCTGCTTCTACTTCATAGTAGACCATATGCATCTGGAAATTGTTGATTTTGTCCTCATCAACAACTTATCACAATGACTCATCCCCCGAAGCATTTCATGAGTTGTCATTCACTTTACAAATCTCATGCAACTGTGCAAAGGGCCGTTGCAATGCCAGTTATTGGTTATTTATTGATGAAACTTGCAGAACTGCTGAACTGCTGGTATTCAGCAACTTGAGGTATAGAATCATAGAGAGAGCAATAAAGCTACAGGACAGATACAGGGCACACCAACCATCAAGCACCAAATGTTATTACCTGTATTATTCTCCTCCTATACCCAGCAACACCTGCCTCAATTCTATGATACGATATGATACGATAGAACTCTATTTATCCCAGGAGAGAAATTGACTGATCTGTCAATAGTCATAAAACACATGATACATGAAACATGAAGTTAAAGTGATGAGCGGAAAGGATTGGGGATCTGCAAAGATTTGGAGAATGATGGGGGGGAGGGGAGTCAGTCTAACACCCACGACAGAAGGGGGGAGAAGTTTTACAGTTTGATAGCCACAGGGAAGAAGGGTCTCCTGTGGTGTTCTGTACTGCCTCTTGGTAGAACCAGTCTGTATTCTATATTAATTTGTACACTCAGGGCAATTTAGTAAAGTAGTAGCTAACTAACCTGCCAACCGACACAATTCTAACATTTGTAGAGTAATGGAAATACTGATTTGGATTTGATTGATCTCAGAAACTTCATGAAAGTTATTTTGCCATATGTGAGGATGACATGCTTTGTACATCATTTGTTTTGGTCTTGGCAAGGTTGCTTTTGCAACGCCTCTGCAGAGGAACAGTCTGAGATCAGAAGGCAACTCCACCTGGACGGGTTTGGCAACTGGTACTGCATCAACTTGGGTGGCCTACACGATGAGAACAAGCACACGTACTGTACACATGTGGCCTGATCGCACCCACAAGGCACCACAACAACCTTGCAATTGGAGCTGGAGTGCAGAGAGAAGTACAAAGACAGTCAGTTGGTGAGAAATTGCTGAAAATAATAAGTCAAATTGTGCATGGAAGGCAGAGGATGTTTTGAATATCTGAAGGGCGTATGATGAACTGTAACTCTAGAAATCTTCATTCTTTTCCCCTCGCAATGTGCTGTTCCTTATTTAACATCACCCAGACCTTGGAACTGGGATATGGTGGGGAGGGAGGGCACGGATGGAGGTACACACTCACAGGGAGCAGGGATTACAGCGGAGTTTAGATTCATCTTTACAGGGATGTGTCGAACAGGGAAAGGGGAGCAGGAAAAGAGGAGGTGGAGAATCACATTCACAGGGAATAGGGGGGGGGGGTGGGGGGTGGGGGGGGGGGGGGGGGGGGGGGGGGGGGGGGGGGGGGGGGGGGGGGGGGGGGGGGGGGGAGTTATAATCAGCTCTAGGGAGATGGGGAAGAAGGAGAGAGGTGCTGGAGGAACACATAGACCCAGACCACATAGAGAAGGGATAATAGTAGACTTCCCTTGTTCAGCCTAGGAGCGCTAGCTTGCTCTCAGGAATACCTGTACTACAAAGTTTGCTATTTCACAATTGCAGTGGCCAAACCGAGCCAAGTAGAGAACTGGCTAGATTAATCCATGTGACCTGGTTTTAATCAAAGTTACAAGGCAGATCTTGCAAAACATCAAGTGGAGATCATGAAGCTGAACCCTAGGGTCATTCCTTCAATTCAACAATGATAAGCAAACAGTGATTTAGCTGGGTTGTTTTCAATAAGGCTTCTCATTGAAGAATCATGGATGACAGAAAGTAATTCTACTCTTGAATTCTAACTGTGCAGAGGAGGCCATTCAACGATTATTTCTGTGCTGGTTCTGTGAAAGGTTAAATGTACGTTGTCCAATTTCCTCAATCTTATGTCAAAGCCTTGCAGTTTACAAAAATATATTTTTCAGGGATTTATGCAATGCCTTTCAAGTGTTATTGCTTTAAGTTTAGAAAAATTAGAACATCTCAACAAACAATAGGTTAGTTGATTATTACAAATTACCTCCAAGTGTAGGTATGTGGCAAAGAGGAGATGGGGGACAATGGTGACAGAAAGTAAGTGATAGGGCTACACACAAAACAGGAAGGGTGTTTGGAATCTGCTCCGGTGAGAGTAGAAGCAAGAATTTAAGTATAATCTTCAGCCCAGGATTGCAGAAACTGGGCAAGTATCTGGCCAAAGCTATATTTGATAAAATTAAGTGTATAATCATGTAATGATTTACCTAGAACAATCTTATCTATCTAATGCAAATGATAGGTTCAATAATAGCTTGGAACAGCTTGGATAAATATTATAAAGCATATATATTCTTGATTTCTTATCTAAAACTGTGCAGATAATATCTGAATGAATAAATATTTTTATTAGAAGACAGCACGGAATGAAGATAGGGTATTTTTCGTGGCTGGGTGCTGTCTGGAGCAGCGCACACTGATGTAATGGCTCAGGCTTTGCTGGATCTTCCAGGCAGTTCTGCATGGATTTGCAGACATCCATCCAGAAATGCAAGTAAACTCAGGATTAATGTTGGGATACAGGAGTCTTAAATATGCTGGCCAATTACTCCGCTGTGCCCCAGTGGAACCCAACAGGAAGTATAATTCCTTTTATCCTGAATGGTCAATCTTTTATTCTGAGTGTAATGTGTGGCTTTACTCACCCAAAGCATAGAAACATCAACTCCATTTCTATCCTGTCAATTCTCATAAGCATTGTGTGTGTTTAGGCTCTAACCCATTCATTTAGTCTTGCAAAGCAAAGCACCATATCAATACTGCCTCATTCATCACTATATCTCCATGATTCAACCGTTGGCTTCTAATCCATTCATGCACTGATACCTTTTACCTGTTTGTGACTGTGAAGTATTTACTTATCTCAGTTCAACTGCATGCCTCTACATATTCCATTTGCTTTTGAGGGAATTCATTCATACAGCCTCAAAACCATCTCTCTTGTACCCCAATTATTATGTTCATTTATGTGTCACAGAATCCATGTGAGATCTTCTTAGGAAGTCCTTCATGATTGAAGATTAGTTCTGTTGGTTCTGAGATGACTGGGGCCAATAGAAACATAGAAAATAGGTGCAGGAGTAGGCCATTCGGCCCTTCGAGCCTGCACCACCATTCAATATGATCATGGCTGATCATCCAAATCAATATCGCATACCTGCCTTCTCTCCATACCTCCTGATCTCTTTAGCCACAAGGGCCAGATCTAACTCCCTCTTAAATGGAGCCAATGAACTGGCCTCAACTACCTTCTGTGGCAGAGAATTCCACAGATTCACCACTCTCTGTGTAAAAAATGATTTTCTCATCTCGGTCCTAAATGACTTCCCTCTTATCCTTAAACTGTGACTCCTTGTTCTGGACTTCCCCAACATCGGGAATAATCCTCCTGCATCTAGCCTGTCCAACCCCTTAAAAATTTTGTACGTTTCTATAAGATCCCTCCCTCAATCTTCTAAATTCTAGCGAGTACAAGCCAAATCTATCCAGTCTTTCTTCATATGAAAGTCCTGCCATCCCAGGAATCAGTCTGGTGAACCTTCTCTGTGAGAACTGTGTGGGAACTGTGTAGGACAGGAGGAGCTCAATGGGGTAGGCAAGTGGGTAATTTGTGAGAAAGTGCGTTCCTGCTGCCACTGACTCAGGGGTTCTGTGTGTTCCCAGTGTCATGCTCCTTCTCCGCTTTGAGCATTCCCAGGGCAGAGATTCCTGGGAGTCAGTGGGGATGTTACCTTTATCCAAAGATAGAACATCCTTGAATCATTCTTCTGTCTACTTGGCAATTTCTTTCTATGTCAATGCTTAGAATTAGATTGTTTGTTCTGGGCGTCCGGTATTGGGCTTGGTCTGCCCGATGCAGCTAACTGAGAGTACTTAGGGTCTCAAGGGTGGCAATGTTGTCTTGGGAGAGGATACTGATTTGTGGCGTCCATCCTCAAATGAACTTGGAAAGTTTTGCAGAGTCCATTACTTGTATTTTCCTAGTGCTTTGAAATGCCTGCTGTAGGTAGTCCAAGTCTCAGAAGTATGCAGGAGGGAAAGGCTCACTGCTGCATGATAGATTGTCAGTCTTCTGCTTGGTCTGAAGTCTCAGTCTTCAAAAAATCTTCTGCTCAATTGACTAAGATGTAGATGGCGAATTTCATCATCAATGTCTGCCTTGCCCAAGAGGTGGCTCCAGAGACATGGGGAATGGTCCATGCTAAGTCTCTTGATTTCAGTCACACCATTTAATCCTTGGAATCGTGTCCTCTTCAGCAATTATTTTCAATGAAAAGAAAAACAGCTCCCTTCATCTTTTTGAATCAAGCCCCTACAATGTCATATCTCTCCTGCCTGAATAGTCTCCAACAATAAGAGTCATTCTAAAATTCCACCAGCAACGTTCATGTGCAAGACAATGACCAGCCTTTCCAAATTGTTTATGAACGTGCCTTGAATTGAACTTTTGTATAGTGGCAATGTTGAACATTTTAAGATTGCGATCATCCCAAAATCTTTTACACATTTCCTAAATAAAGACCTGGCAGTGTAAGGGATGTTGAAGTGGAACAGTGCACTACTAGCGGAGCTGTCTTTCAGGTGAGGCATTAGATCAAGACCCTTTCTGCCTTCTGAAATTCACATTTAATTTAAAAAGTTTGGAAAACAGCTTTCCTGCCTTGACTGAAGGCAGACATCAATTAAGAAAATCACCACCAGCTTCTGTGCACCAGCACAGCCTCTGGCTCCCCAAGGAAATGGATGTCTGAGGATCAAGGCTTCACGTTCAGTACAAAGCTCACAATCTACTGCGTTAATTTATCCCTGGGTTCCTGTGCACTTCTAAGACTGAATACCTATAGCATGCACCTCAAGGCACTGAAGAGAAACTATCAATACTATCTCCTCCAATTCTATCTGTAGGATGCGCCAAACAATGCCATCAATCGCACAAAGCCAAATGTCCCAACCATGGAGATAATTATACCCATTCAGCTCCATTATGCAGGCCATGTTGTTTGAATGTGTGACACCTGATTTCTGACATGGATACAGTACGTTCATTCACTACAAGGTTTGCAAAGGAAAGGGTACAAGGATATTCTTCTTGAAAATTCTAACATCCTCAAATTCATGTGAATCCCTATCACATAGCCTATCAACATAGAGTAGGACCTACAGCATAACACCAAGAACCTCTCATTCAGTCACTGGTGTCCGGCGAGCAGCAGAAAGAACTTACACCAACGCAGCCAGCCGGCCATTCCAGCTCTGCCATGTCTGCAGCAGAATAGAAGTGTAACATGCTCAATCCTACAAACGAGGAGAGGCAACAATAATCTCAAAGCACATTTCCATCAAGGCAGAAAGGCATTCAATCCTCTTGTTTTGGATAATATATATTCCTCAGATCACATCACTAAGACAAATTCTCTGGTCATAATCATATTCCAGTATCTGTGGAGTTTCTTGTGTCTCCATTGTATTTGGATATAACCATTTTGGCATCAATGCAACATTGATGTGAGGCAAATCACCTGCACTGCTACCTTGCATCATCACAGTAACAGACTTCCATTGCCTGTTGAACACTTGGGAATTTCTTGATGTTATGAGTAAAGTTACATAAGCACAAGTCTTTTAAGTTCTGTAGCGTTCCTACTCCCAATGTACTCATTCTGAGTGTCCCCACGCATTTTAATTCATGTAGGGGAATAGCTATTCATATAATTAGTCGTACCATTGTACATAGGACTGGAATTTCTAAAATACCGTGTAGGCTGTTGATCAGATGAAAAATACAATGTTCTTCACATTATTAAATTTTGATCAGCGGGTCATGAAAGAGCGACTAGAAAGCATTTAAACAGATTCCCTTTTTCAATCAGTCATCTCTGGAGAAATTTCTTAAATCTTGTTATTTTAATATGCCTCAGCTCAAATGCTCAAGTAATATTGCCCTGGAGAAAATAATTTATAAGATGGAAATATAGGACTATCACAATTTGAAATAGCCTTTCACTGGCATCCTTAGGCCTCGTGAGAATAGAACAGTGAGTAGCAGATTTAAACACAATGTGGTGATGGCTGTAGAGCAGGGTTACAATTCATCTCACTATCCTTGGTGAACTGAAGAGGAGGAGATCTCTGCTCACATCTGATGGTGTGTGTGCGTGTAGACATCTGGAAGGTATGCAGAAGCACAAACCAAGCTATGCACCTGTGGTTCCACGAAGACCAGCTGCAGGAGTGTGGTGACTGAGATGGTTGATGCCAAGTGCCAGGGCACCAAGCAGCAACTTCTATCTCATCTCTGGTCCCCACCAAAATGGCCCAATCAGCCACCTCAGAACCAGACTAAAAGTAAGTTACCCTAAATCCCGAGGTGCCACCTACAAAGGAGTGGGGGGAAGAAATACCATTGAGGCAACAGGAAAAAAAGTAAAGGCAGCCTTGGCGCTCTGCTGGACTGATTGTAAGACACTGGCAGGGACACTATTTACACCAGTGAGGTGCTTGCGTATGGTCACAGACAGCAGCAGTGCATAATTATTTTCTTACAAACATCAACAAGGCCCTTCCAATAGTCCCTGACAGCAACTAGTCCAATAAATTAATCAAGCTGCAAGCCCATGCAAATGCCATTTAAATACAAGAGTGTTTTAATAGACAGTTTACAGAACAATGTCAAAGCAAATTATACAAAAGCAGAACTGATATTTAATTCCCCATCAGCATTTTAAAAACTGTCAGGAAAGTTGTCTGGAAAGAAAATCCAATTGACATTTGTTAATTTATCATTTCTCCTGTGATAAGCCACCACTTACACTTCACATATATAACAAACTTGTTAAGAATCATGTCATGCTATATCTTTCACGTCTCCATTGCATTAGATCTAAACAGGCTCCTAATTACGATCACCAAGCTTCTTGTAACGTGCAGTCTTCTCTGATTAATGAATTTGGCAGTCTCTAGCTGTCCTCTGGAGCCTTCAACTCAGCTTCCAGCCAGCTGTCTCTGGCCAAAAACAATGACAAACCTCTCATCTAATCTGAGCTGTGTGAAGCCACTGCTAACTTTGATGGTAGAAAGACAACACCACACATCATGCATTGGGTTCTCCCCTGACGGCCCTCACCCGGATGGCCTAAATACCACAAGGTCCCTTCTAGCTTCTAAATATTAGATATGCTGCCTTGCTAATTTAACAGATGAAGGATCTTTGCTACCTTTTTGAATCAGGAGCTTCAACCAGTGGTCTGTTTTAATTGTGCCTGCTTCTCTAATTGGTTAACACTATCACCACTGCAATTCAGCTGGTAGAGCAGCCGCCTCACAGCCCCAGTGACTCTGGTTCAATCCTAACCTTGGTTGCTGCTTTTGTATGGGGTCCCTACAATCTCCCTATGACCTCTGAGGGTTTCCCAAAGACATGCAGGTTGGTAAGTTAATTGTCCCGTGTGAAATGACAGAATCTGTGGAGAGTTAATGGAAAGGTAGAGGGAATAAATTGTAAAAGTGTAAATAGCTGCTTGATAGTTGGTATGGACTCAGGGATCTGTTTCTGTGTAGAATGACTATGCTACTGTGTGCAAGTGAGTCGGTCAGCACTGAAACTCAGAGGTGTAGCTTGCAGGTCTGCTGCCTCACAGCTCCAATGACCTGGGTTCAAGAGTTTGCAACCTATTCCCTGTGACCACATTAGTTCCTGCAGGTGTTCTGGTTTCTACCCACATCCCCAGAATGTGTGGGTTGTAAGGTTAATTGACTGGTGTAAATTGGCCCTAGTATGTAAGTGAGTGATAGAATCTGGGCAAAGTTGATGGTAAATGTTAGGAGCATAAAATGGGTTTGGGTAGGCTTACTATAAAAATGGGTGTTTGTTAGTCGTTGTGGACTCTATGGTCTGAAGAGCCTATCTCTGCACAGTATCTCTCAATGGCTATGACTGGGACATCACTAAATCATTCCAACCACTCCTTAGGCAGTCAATCAGGATTAAGGATGAGCCTCGACCCAAAACGTCACCCATTCCTTCTCTCCAGAGATGCTGCCTGTCCCGATGAGTTACTCCAGCAATTTGTGTCTGTCTTTGATTTAAACCAGCATCTGCAGTTCTTTCCTGCACTTCAAATATTATGTTCTTCAAGACGGCAGCAAGCCAGCAATCTCCGTATAAGGTCCAACCATTGGATCATTTAGGGCATTGCAGATTATGCACTGGCCAGAGCAGTTACTGCTTCACTCTCACTGCATTGATGAGTGCTTTGCATTGGAGGGCGAAACCTCTCCATTTTTACTCTGCGCTATTCTGCTTTGTGTTGCTGCTGTTTACCAAGTTTGCGTAAGAGAGGAAGCACTTGATGTGAGCATTGCCCTGCGGGATGAAGTAAAGCCTGCCCTGGCTGCAGTGGGCATATCCAGCACCTTTCCCAATTTGGTAAATAGACCAGAAAATCTGGGAATGTTCAACCGTCCAGGCAGAATCAGTGGGAAGAGAAACAGAGTTACTGATTCAGGTTGGTTAGCTCTCATCAGATCAGCTGCCTCAATTAAAACACATCTCTGCTTTGAAAATAAATAAAATAATAATTTGTCTCTCAGGCTTTTGATGTGAGGAAGACTCATGCCAATTCTGTTTCTCTCTCCACCTGTACTGCCTGACATGCTGAGTATATCCAACATTCTCTGTTCTTATTGCAGATTTGGGCCACAAAGTGGTGCAGCAAATAGAGCCTCTGTTTCATATCTCCAGTAACCTGGGCTGATCCTGACCTCAGTCACTGTCTCTCTGCAGTGTGTACGTTCCACCCCCCCCCCCACCCCCCCCCCCCCCCCCCCCCCCCCCCGACATTGTCCTCCGGGAGCTCCAGTTTACCTCAGCATCCCAAAATATGGGAGTTGGTAGGTTATTACCAACTTTAAAATGTCCAAAGGTTGTTGGTAAGTTGTAGAATCTAGGAGGAAATCAAGGGAAAGTGGGGGAGAATAATAAAATTAGCTTACAGTGATGTAAGATTAGTGTAAACAGGCAGTATATAGCCAGTATGTCCAATAAGCTAAAGGGCCTATTCCTGATTTAATTCCTCACACGTTGTTCTTCTCTCAAACTGTAGCACGGTTTTTGGATATCAGGATTTGGATTCATCTTCATGAAACCAAGAATCAGATATTTTTAACCTCATATTTTAAGGACACTTGGCCTGTGAAGTCTATGCCAGCTCACAGTGCAATCTAATTAGTACAATTTGCCCACAATGTACCCTTACTCACATTAGCTCACCAATACCTCTGCCATTCCACCTTTATCCTTGGTAGTTTGCAGAGGTCAATTACCTTCTCAGCTCATATGTTTTTGGAATGTGAGAGGAATCCCCTCTTGTACTCTATGGTCTCCGGAAGGACATGCACACTCAACACAGATAACCGGCTATATCAGGATGGAACCTGGGCCGCTGGAGCCATGAGGCAGCTGTACTACTCGATGCACCATTGTATTGCCCAACAAATTTGTTGTAATCTTCAATGTACCACAGCAGCCTCCTCTGAGCTGCACCAATAGATGTTATCGTCTTGAAACTTGAAAATTGCATTATTCTTGGGGAAGCAACTTGAGGATAAGGACTGGTTCAGAGAGTGGAGAGAGAGTGAAGCAAATGGATTGAGAACCAAAGGAAAGGATTTTAAATTTTGGACAAAATAGATAAGAGGCTAATGGGCCTGACCCACAGGTGATTTTTCAGGTCACTGCCGGCGACTGTCAAGTTGCCGGCAGTCGCCTGAAAAACCAGCAACTGGAACGGCGAATGTCAGAGTGGAACACACACACACACATTGCTTCCTTCACCAGCCCGTTATGCAGGCGGGGGACAGGGCTGTCTGAGTAAAATTCACATGGTGCAAGCCAATGTGATACAGACACACACCACAATGAACAGGAAGGTTGGCGCTGTAATTAAGACAGCTAAAGCACAGTGAGTCCTTTAAAATAGAGGGGGATGGGGGGGAGAGGGGAGAAGGGGGGAGAAGGAGTGGGAACAACTTCTAAGAAGCCGGAGATACACGGCCGTGAAGCTCGGCGGACAATTACATTACCAGTCGGTTATCCTTGGTTCTGAAAAATACTGCTTACGTTTTTTTTCCAATGAGCCAATGGAATTCACCAGTCAGCACGGGCTACAACCCACAAGAACGTTCGAGAACCTTTGACCTCCTAGCAACCTACAAAATCTTGCTACTTTTCATGGCGGCTTCTTTCTAGTCGCCGTTAACTTTTGAAAAATTTGCTGTGACCATAATGAGGCCGCGACTAGTTCCCAGAATGCAGGAACTCCTCACGACCATGAAGGCGACTCCCCGGTAACCACCTGTGAATGTGGCGATCATGTGGCGACTGCATAGTCTCCTGTAGTCGCCTAAAATGTTGCCTAAGTGGGACAAGCCCATATGGCAAAGAAAGCGTTTGTTTTTATATCAACCAGGATTTGTTTATAATAAGAACTTACTGATATAAAGATGCTGGAAATAAAATCAATCTGTGCTTTCTGAAGGGAGATGGCAATACCTGAGTGAAGAATGAATGCGAGAATGGGATGGATGGGATCGCTCTACTAGCAGCTTGTATTGACATGATGGGCCAAATGGCACACCTCTGTATTGCAATGATTCTATGATTCTACATCTAAATCCATCTCTATATTCTTTCATTCTCTTCTCACTCGTATGCACTTCTAACTTCCCCTTAAAAATATATTTTTCATAGCCCAAAGGCATCCTTTACATTTGTGCGAACCAGAATCTATGTGAGATGTTGATTGGCGAGCATAACAATGCAAAATGTTTCATGTAAAATGCAGGAACTCAAATGAATTTGGGACTATTGGCACTTGACTGCCGACATTAGATATCTTCTGCTGTGAACCTGCACCCCATTACGGATGGATTGAAGCAGCAAATTCCATTTGAGTTAAGTCGTGTACACTCAGCAGAGCGAAACCGCCATCTCTTCAGTCTGAACTCAATTGAATTAACCTATGCCTCAATGTGGATGCGAATATAAAGATACCAATGTAAGCTGCCACGTCTGAATGCCGCATGAGCAAGATAAAAGGAAACACAAATGATAATTTTAATAAAATTCTAAACCATTAGTAGGAAAGAAATCACAACTCATAAGAGTTAGTTGTACAATATCTCTAAGGATGATAGTGATGACTATAACCAGGTAATGAAATGGTTAAGTTATTTATGTAAACAAGCAGAATATCTGGCAACAGGCTGCTTAATTAAAAAGTGTTTCAAATCACTAATACAAGGAAAAACAGAACTGCTTGCACGGAAAGCATTCCACATTTAATAACTTGTGCGCAAATGGTCAGCAAACGCACAGCTACACTAAAGGAAAAATTCAAGTGCTGTTATTCTTCACAAATCTTTAAGTCCATCAGATGATCTTGGGCAAGTTATGCTTTGTTCTGTGTACTGGTGCAGTCAGTATTATTGGCATCTGCTTGCTCATTAGCAATGTGAAGAACAGTCTAATTAGGGTACAAAAGCAATATGGTCCCGTGCATCAGCCAGATTGTTTGTCACTCCATCGCAGAAAGCAACATGTCCTGCTGGGAGAATACTGTCCTGTTCTCACTCCCTTTCATCAGTGTTGGGAAATAACCTCAAGCATACAGATGTTATAGAATTAAATCCAAAAGGATTTCTCATTATTTCATTTAATGTTGTCACATATTTTAAATCTAGACGATGAAAATGGCTACTGTTAGATTTCTTTGCAAAAGGATGATATGTTGTTGGAAACTAGCTGGCTGCACATTTAAAAATTAAAGGATCTCCTTCATAATTCAAAATTCAGTGCTGAAATACCTCACTCAAGGCTGCCCTCCATTTACACGGAATGGCAGTATTTACAGAGCAGGAATAGGTTGTTTGACCTACAAGCTTAATGCGCATGTCTCTCTTCTTCAAAAACACATCATCCTACATCTTTCTCCCTCTTGTATTTAACTAACTTTGCCTTAAACTTATCCTTGTTATTCAGCTCACCCATTTGTTCCTTTGATTTGATCAAACTGCTGCATAGCTGCATAGCATTGTGGTTGTCTACCACTGGGAATTTGGCACTTGGCGGATTGCAAGGTCAAACTGGCATCACCATGGAGGTAAAATCCTTGTCCTCCATCAGTAGCTGCCAGTTATACTCCCTTACAAAACTCCCATTACAATTACATCAATGAAATTGTGACATTGCAGTGCAAAATGAAGCCCCAGAAAATGAGCATGTCTGTGACGATGATGAATTTCTGGGCACAAGCAACCAGTATCGGTCTAAAGCACGAGTAGAATCCTCTCTGCATTGCTCCAACATACAGTATTAGCTGCATGCTGATTTCAGCACAACATGTACTTTTCTATCCTGTTATTATTACGAGTATATATTATGTACTATTAATATTATGTACTGTATTATGTACTACACGAGCACAGCTTCCTCAAGGTTTGCAGTATTCTGGAAGAATTGAGAAAATGCCAATGGCATAATAATTCAATATTCCAAAGGAAGCAATGAGAAGACTGGAAGAGAAAAATCCAATGGATATTGTCCAACTGGATTTCACAATAAGACACTTTCCATTGCTTCACAAGATAGAATCCGTGGCATTATTAGGCACCAGATACAGGATTGGGAATAAACTCTGACAGGTTATAGCTAATGCATGCAGTTTCCTGTAGGGGTGTTATTAGTGGTGTCCCCCTATAATCAGCCCAAGGTATGCAGTTCTTCCTGGTGTCCTTTAATAACCTGGCAGTGTGGAGAAGGACATTGGCAGACAACACCATAATTATGTCAAGATGAAGTCTGGCTGTCTGACCCAAGCTAAACGGGTGTGACTGTATTATAATAGTACATTTGGGTTTGGATTAGGACTGGTCCTGCTCTGCTAACCAACTCAGTACTTTATCCAGCTTAGTATTACTGCACAGGTTATCAGACTGTACCAATGGCAGCAGAAATGCAGCACATCTCTTTGGGGATACACGGGGTTTGGTTCAAAATGGCTGTAGTTGGGTTGTGTTTTATATCTCAGCAAACCTACAGTAGAATTGTGGCAAAGCAGTTTATGGTGCAAAAACTAGTCACTACATCATAGCAGCAAACCTAGGGGTCTGTAAGCAGTTGTGCCCTCATAGATTCCCATCAATTCGTACAGCATGGATTCAGACTCATCAGCCCACCAGGTTGACCATCAACTGCCCATTTACACCTATCCTATGTCAATTGTAAGTTATTCCCCCCTCAGATTCTATCACTCAACTAAACCAGGTACAATTTATCGTGGCCCAATTATCCTGCTCATCTTTCGGATGATTAGAGAATCCAGAGCACCCAGGGGAAACCCATTCAGTCACAGGGAGAACATGCAAACCCCATACAGCCAGAATCAAAGTCTGGTTGTTGGAGCTATGGGACAGGAATTCCAGCTGCTCTCTTCAGACATGCAGTGTTAATAATATAAGTGGGCGGTTGATGGTCATCATGTGGTGGGCCAAACAACTATGTTGCCATACAGAGATTACTGTATGGCAGCATAGTGGCATAGTCGATAGAGTGGCTGTCTCACAGCACCAGAGATCCAGGTTCAATCCTGACCTCAGGTGCAGTCTGTGTGGTAACTGCGAGGCTATCCTCTGGGCGTTCCGATTTAAGTAAGTAAGTAAGTTTATTGGCCAAGTATTCACATACAAGGAATTTGCCTTGGTGCTCCGCCCACAAGTAACAACATGACATACAGTGACAGTTACAAATGACTCAGAAAACACTAAACATTAATAATAATAAAACATTAATGATAAAACACCATTGATCAAGCATGTGAACCAACAAGATACCAGATCAAAGGGAGGCTACAGATATTTGGCTGTTGAGTAGAGCAACTACTCGTGGATAATAACTGTTTTTATGTCTGGCTGGGGCAGCTTTGACAATCCGGCTAGGGTGTGGCTAGGGGTGAGAGGGTTCAAAGATGATCTTGCCCGCTCGCTTCCTGGCCCTTGCAGTGTACAGTTCATCAATGGAGGGAAGGTACAACCTTCTCTGCTGATCGGACGATTCACTGCAGCCTCCAAGTGTCGTGCTTGGTGGCTGAGCCAAACCAGACCATGATGGAAAAGGTGAGAACAAACTCTACGATGGCCGTATAGAATTGGACCATCATTGCCTGTGGCAGATGGTGCTCCCTCAGCTGCTGTAGGGAGTGCATCCTCTGTTGTGCCTTTTTGACTGTGGAGTTGATGGTAGCCCCCCACTTAAGGTCCTTGGAGATGATGGTTCCCAGGAACTTAAAAGACTCCACAGATGTGACTGTGGTGTTTTTGATGGTGAGTGGGGTGAGGTGAGGGGGAGCTCTCCTAAAGTCTACAGTCAATTCCACTGTCTTAAGATTATTGAGCTCTAGGTTGTTGCAATGGCACCAGGACGCCAGCTGTGACACTTCCTGTCTGTAGGCAGATTCCACCCCATCCTGGATCAGTCCAATTAGGGTTGTGTTGTCCGCAAACTTGAGAAGCTTGACAGAGGAGTCAGTGGAGGTGCAGTCGTTGGTGTAGAGAGAGTAGAGGAGAGGAGAGAGTACATAGCCTTGTGGTGCTCCTATGCTGAGCGTTTGCGGGTCCGAGATATGCTTTCCCAGCCTCACATGCTGCTTCCTCTCTGTCAGGAAGCTGGTGATCCACCAACAGAGGGTTCCATCTACATCTCAAAGACGTGTGGATATGTAGATTAATTGGTCTCTGTAAATTGCACCCATTGTTTAGGGAGTGGATGCAAAAATGGGATAACATAGAATTGGTGTGAACAGGTGATCGATGATCAGCATGGACTCAGTGGGCTTATGGGCCTGTTTCCATGCTGTATATTTCAATCTTTCAATCAGGTTCATGAACTGAACTGGCCAATGAATACTAAAGAGGGAGCATCCACCGAGATGTTACAAATGCAATGGTAAATGATTAAAGGATCTGTAACTTGTTGGATGGCCTTGAACCCGTGTTAGGCAAGCACTCGTGTGTATGGAGTGACTTCTATGACCTCTTCCTTTACAACCCCCTTAGTGCTTCCCTAATCATGTCCATAATGAGGGAAACACAGCAGCCAATGTGGGCATAATAAGATCCCATGAAGATCACAGAGATCAATGGCCCAAGTTTGTGCTGCGCAGTTGAAAAATAGACACTGGCCCCGACTTAATGCAGTGTTCCCCGGCCCTTCAAAGGGGATCCTTCACCTGAGAGGGCTGTCAAGCCATAATACCATGTAATTTTTTGCATATCTTTCATTCATTTGTCCTATATCACTTTATATCAGTCCATATGTCTTGTTTTCCTTTCCCCTGACTCTCAGTCTGAAGAAGTGTCTCAAAATGTTACCTATTCCTTTTCTCCAGAGATGCTGCCTGACCCACTGAGTTACTCCAACTTTTTGTTGGAAACCGTCTATCTTTGGTTTAAACCAGCACTCGCAGTTCCTTCCTACATCTCTGAAAGAGTTACTGGTTCTTTACTTGCAATCAGGAATGGGAAGAATCCTTTGGTGATTTCTTCATGGACCTAAATTATCAGCATATGATTGCAATTTTACAGATTTGAAGGACTTGCTCAACAGAGATTGCATGATTTGTGGAATCATGGAGCCTAGCCTGAAAGGGCAGCTGCAACAAGAGATAATTGATTTGTGAAAAGGCATAGAAATATAAAACTGCAGAGTATTCAAAGCCAGACTAGAAATGTTTGATCGATAACAGCAGGAAATATATGGGGTGAAGCACAAGAGAAACAGTTGTGTAAAGGAAAGTAATGAAGGCTAAATATGCAACGTAACACGGATAGCTGATAAATAAATGCTCCACGTGTGGGAACAAGTGCGTGTGATGTGGATTGGAAAACCATTTCTCCAAACAGTGCAACATAAAGAGGACCTTAAATATTCATGCAGTGGATCAGATGAGCTATGCAGGGACACAGACAGGGTTAAATCAGACAACCATTTGAATACAATGTCCCAGATGTCAAACAAAGTCTTACTGTGGAAAGTACAGTGGGTACTATATCTGCACTAAGATATTGATACAAGTATAACAACAGACACTTCAACATGACACAGGAGCAACATGCAATGTGCTTCTGAAGCAAGCCACTAATCTTGAAGCAATGCAGTTGAAGCCAACCTATCATTTGCTATTCAAAAAAGCTGGAGAAACTCAGCAGCATCTATGGAACGAAGGAAATAGGCAACGTTTCGAGCTATTAATCTACAAGTCTGCACTGAAGTATGCTAGGAGATGTTCTCTGAAGATGGTGAATGCAGATAATCAAGAAAGATATGGATTTCATTGTAGTGAACAAGATAGATTTCATACCTAAACTTGGAAGTAATGATAGTACAGGTGAAGGGGCTGATAAACTATGATTAGAAAACCAGGAAGATTTCTTCAATGCAACAAATCACTTCATTCAAACAACTCAATGTTTCCGATATTGTAGAGGGATCCCAGAAGTGCTGAAAAGATTTGGAGGACAAAGTGGCACAAAGGCAGCCACACCACTATAGCAGAGATGACACAGCTCTGTCAGTCTAAGGGCAAGAGACCTGGTGAAAATCACGGCCATATCAGGGCAACAACAGATGTGGCAGAAAACATAGTTGGCTCGATAAACCTCAAAACATATGTTCAGGATGAAAGATGAACCATATTAGAAAAACGGGTGCAGTGCACTCTATGGGAAAAGGTCCTTGCCATAGAATGTTGAACATTGAACAGTATAGCACAGTATAGCACAGAAAAGGGCTATTTTGTCCATAATGTCTCAAGAGACTTATATTGCACAAAAGCACATAGATTGTACAGTTATTTTGAATGGATGTTTTATTTTACTAATCGGTTCTTTTTTTATTTTTTAAGTAGGGACTAGAATATGTAATATTGTTTTTGACAACTGTATTGATTGTAAAATGCAACATTGGTCTATATGCCTTTGATAGTCTCAGAACTTGATGGAATATTTGTCTATCTTTTAAACTGTTAAAATAATTACCTTCATAATGTATATTTATACATGCCTTTGTTAGTTACGAAGTATCCTGAATTGCCTTAGTGCGTGATTAAGAGAAGATACCAAGACACAGTGATCCCACGTTACCATTGGATAAACTTACTGGATAGAAATGGATTTTGAAATGACCACTTCTATAGAACTAAGAAAGTTTACTCTGGATGGCTCCCATTGCAAAGAGCTCACACACCATGGATTACTAACCCATCAAGCACAATTCCCTATTGAAGGCCAGGACTGATAACTATGACTACAGCTACAAGGTAAACTGCCTACTGTAACCATAAGATAAAGTACATTTACAATCAAAATTCATTTTAAATTACCAAAATCTACTGAATTTCAAAAGTGGTTCTCTCATCTCACACATTATCCTGCCGTTCCATTCTTGGTTCTCTGAACAAAGTAGCCAATAGAGGAAGACACTATCATTGATGCTATCAATTAAGGAAGATATTATTAATAGATATTACTAACAGGGAAAGTATTACCAATGGAGATACTACTATCAATAGCACTAATAGGGGAAGATAGCACCAACAGATACCAGGAAATATAGTACCACCACCAATAGGGTAATATAATACCATCAAATACTATCAATAAGGAAATATACTACCAGCAAATAAAACCAATAGTGTAACTACTAATGAACACTACCAATAGCTTAAGATACTAGCAACAGACACCACCGATAAGCTGATATAGTATTCACAAATATATAAAGAGGGTAAGATCACTACCAACAGATATAATGAAAAGAGGAAAATGAACACTCATTATTTAACAGGGAATCACTTTAACTATTTGCCATAATGTTGGCCTCAGATGTGAAGTAAACAAAATGCAATTTGTTCAAGTCAGTCCCTTTAATATTTGTTGTACTACAAGATCTTCAGTTAGCATTCTGCTGGAAAATAGACTGCAGTAAACTGTGTGAAATGAGAATAGACAATAATGCTCATCAAGACTTCAGATGATAAACAAAATTAGCAGGCAATGCGGCAATTCTCTATCCAGATGGTTACGGCGGTTTGCTATATTGCAATGGTCTTCTGTGTCGAATGAGTGAAGCTTGTAAATTTAACTAATGGCAGGAGACTTCAAATGCCGTAAGACAACCATAATGTGTTCAAACTGAATACTTTCCTTCAGACAGCTTGTTACTTTACTAAAATAAAACAAAAGGTGGTTGTGATGAGAAGAATGCAGAGGAAAAGGCAAAATAAAGTAATATTCTAGATTAATGTTTCATACAATAATATGTTATTAATCTACAAATTGCAATTTGAAGAAAAAAGGAAATTGAATGACGAGCTGGTGAGTGTGTGAACAGGAATTAGGCAAAACTGTGGACTTTGAAATGTAGCCAGCCATAACAGAGAGGTGTATCCAGCAACTTTCAGACAACAAATATGCATGCAGACATGTATACATATTTGTACACACACAGGCACACAGATACACAAGCACACAGATACACAGGCACACACACACACACACACACACACACACACATACAGGGGAAAAGTATGGAGGGAGCAAAGCAGAAAGGAAAGTACGTTTTTCTGGTTTATAGTTAATTAGGCTTGTGGTTGTCAATGTTGAAGGGCATGGAAATCAAAAATATGTAAAAACAGTCTTTCAAGATTGTCCTGATAGACACCTTTTTCAAACTACCAACTATTTTAATTAACAGATATCAATCATTGAAATAAACAATCTTGTAAACTGGACACAAGATGGTCGCTAAATTGGGCAAGTCCAGAAACCTGGCCTGCTCCTTCACTATAGTTTTGGACATACTGGGGCATTCAACCAACTATTAGCAGAAAGGTAGTGAGGTAACAACTAATGCGGTGATTCAGCATAGTTATAGCACAGAGGGCTTCCACTTGTACTGACGCACGTTCTTTCAGATAACAATGTGGAAACACAATAAAACGACTAATTCCTCTTACGTTAACATTTACGATCTACTCACCATTTAAATTTCCATTCTTCTTATCAAAGTGAATAACGTCACATTTTCTCACATGTGCATCATCTTCCCAGTCATTCTGATCATGGTGTCCTTTTTGCAGGCCCTCCATATTTCTCTTTCTCAACTTCTGTTTGGCCAGTAACTATCAAAATTTGAAAATGGTGTAAAACCTCCAATGCTTCTTGGAGTCATACTGTGCCAAGAAATTCACTCCTATTCAAGAGTGTCAAGCACACAATCTAATTTTGGGCAGATTATCCAATACTCCCCTATAGGACATTAGTTTTTGGAGGATTAGCTTATTTGACCATCCAGTGGTTCCATGGTTACTCATACTGGTACCAACTTTTCAAACCAGATTGAACCAGATTTCAATTCCCTGCCACTGCCTTATTTTCAAATTCATTAATCAAGAAATTGTTATCGAGATGGAAATTCATATAGCATTGAAACAGGCATTTCAACCCGTCAAGTACAAGCCGACCATTAAACACTCATTAACACCAATCGCACTTTTCCCTCAACCCCTCCCCCGAATATAAACCAGCACATCTTTAGGATGTGGGAGGAAACCTATATGGTCAAATCTATCTCTTCTCTCCAGAGGCACTGGCCTTGGGTGCTGTCCATGTGGCGTTTGCATTTTCTCCCTGTGACTGTGAGCGTTTCCCAAAGTTGCTCTAGTTTCCTCCCACATCCCAAAGACACATAGGTTAGTTGGCCACTGTAAATTGTCCCTGATGTGTAAGTACGGTACGGGATACTGAGTTGGATGATCAGCCATGATCATATTGAATGGCGGTGCAGGCTCGAAGGGCTGAATGGCCTACTCCTGCACCTAATTTCTATGTTTCTATGTAAGTGAATGGTAGTATCTGGGGGGAGTTGATGGGAATATGGGGAGAATAAAATGGGATTTACATAGGTGTAGGGTAAATGGAGTTTGATGGTCAGTATTGACTCAGTGGGCTGAAGAGCCTGCATTACTGCTGTAGGATAGAAACAAAATGCTGAAGTAACTCAGCGGGACAAGTAGCAACTCTGGAGAGAAGGAATGGTCCTTCCTACACTTACTGCCGTATGACTCTGAATTATATCAATGGGCTCACTAATGTATGCAAGCCATTGTCACACATCAAAATGACCTTCTGCTGAGCCATTCACAACTCTCTGTAATTATGAAAAAACATTGAATCTTATAACAATAAAACCATTCACCATTTAACGGGGAGTTCTTATTCCCTGTTCATTTCCCATATTCCTTTCTAATTATGTAGCCAGTTTCTTTGAAAGCTACCACTGAAACAGTTTACACTGCTCTTTTAACCACTGATTTGAGATCATAACTGCACACTGCACAATAATATGTTCCTCATCTCATAATTTCCTGGTCTGTCTCCTTTGATAATGATTCTCCCCCAAAGGCAAGCTATGCCACTAACATTCTTTGTTATTCTGAACAGTTCAAATAAATCCCCCTGAACCTTCACAGTCCAAGCTTTTCCAATATCACTTTATATACATCCTCTCATCAATCGCAACATTCCAGTGAATTGCCCCATAACTATTCTGTAACTTGGTTATTAATTTTGCTGTTTTACATACACACATGTACCACAAACAAAGAATATTCACCTTCACAATCTTGCATAGTTAAATGCTTCAAGAAAAACTATAGCCTCCATTTAGCTCCACAAATGGCACTTAATTCCTCGTTTCTGGGAGACGCAAAGAATGGATATCAGTTAGAAAATAAAATAACGGAAACGTTCATTTATTTATTATAATTTAAAAAGTGGAAAATATTTGAAAGACAAATCAAACTTATCTGTGATGTTATTCATTGCCAATATATAATGTTCTTGATGAGATGACATCTGGAATATTGTTATAAACTGGTCTCCCTACCTTGGGACGAATGTACTTGGAATTATGAATGCAATGCTGCTTTACATGATGACACCTGCAATGGGGGTGCAATCCTGCTGCAATCCTGTAAAGAGAGATTACGCACACTGGGCTGAAATTCCTTTGAGTTGAGGTGCTCTCAACAAAACACACACAGTTCTAACCAGCTGGGATAGGAGCAGGGATGATGCTTCCCCTGGCTAGAATGTGTAGAATAAGATGTTGACCATTCAGGAGAGAGACACGAAGAACCCAAAAGCTGTAGAATCTTTGGTATTGCCTAGCCAAAAGATTCAGTCACTGAGTTCATGCAAAACACAAGTCAATGGTATCAGAATATTAAGGGAAATTGGGATGCAAAAAAGTGATGCTGAGGCATAAAATCAGCTAGAATGAGGGGCAGATCGGCCTGCTTCTCATGTTCGTGTAAAATATGGAATGCAATGAGCCTTTTGATTAAGAAACAGTAGCCTCAATCTGCCTGCTTTATTTCAAGTTGCTGACTTTGCCTCGGACTATGATATTCCCATCTGTACCGAGTATGCAGAGTGTCAGATTTAATTGACTGCACAAAAATGAATAGGTGGTTGTAAAAATCCTACCAGAGGCTAATGTTCTCTCAGCAGCATTATCTTCAAGCCCATGCCCAATAAAGATTAAGCAGCAAGAGTAGAAAAGCACTACTCTCGTTTCAGATTGTTTCTGAGATCTGTAAAGATGTTGAACACCATACACTTCACATTCAGAGGCCCTGTTTAAAATGCCCCAGTAGGGAACACAACTTTTAAGATGGGACTCTTGTTCTCTCTGTACAAAAGCATTTCAGATCTAGTTTCACAGAATCAGTTCTAAAACTGTACCCCTCTTCTATAGTAACAAGCCTTATCTTTAACCCCAGTAAATAAAGTTTAGTGAATGGCAAAAGCTTTAAGGAAGAGAATTTTCCCAGTTATTCCAGTTCCCAGAGGAGTCAGAACTATTCTGTAGCCTCACAAGTCTGTGTCCTTTCTCTTTCTCCACAACCTTAAATCCAGGTGTTTAGTACTGATTACACATTCTTAACAGAAGCTAATGTGATTAATTATGCAGCTTCATTTTCTGAACTACCAAAGTGGAGAGGGATCTCATACACTTCATGACAACGCATTAATATTTAGCTCCCTTTAGAGACCCAGTGCCATTGGTACCAAGTAAATTCAGTCGGGATGAGGAGCTTGACACCTATGATTCATAGTGTTGCTTTGACAGAAGATTTATTAAAATAATATACAATGCATAAATTCACTGTTCCATATTTGGAAGCAGTGCTGATAAAGGAAATTATCTTAATTATGAAATAATTATTTCCATCCTTGAGCTTCAATGAAAGCTGAGGGAAACTTCATATATCTGGCTGATGCTCTGTGCTGAGTGGTCACAAAGCACGAGTGAAACCACCTGTCTATTTCCTGGATAAATGAGGAGCTGTGACTTGTGGTGTATCTCAGGGACACTGGAATGACACTGGGCCCATTACTGTATCAATGATTTTGATGAGAATGTACAAGGCATGATGAGTAGGTTTGTAGCTGACAATAAAATAGGTGCTATCGTAGAGTGTGAAGATTGTTATCAAGAATTACAGTGGGATTTTGATCAGCTGGGCAAAAGGGCCAAGGAATGGCAAATGGAGTTTAATTCAGATCAGCATGAGGTGTGGCTTGTATGGGAATTCCAACCAGGGCAGGAGCTTCACAGTGAATGGTAGGTCCCTGGGGAATGTTGTAGATCAGAAGTACATCTGCATAGTTCCATGAAAGTGGCATCATAGATAGATATGGCAGTGAAGAAGGCTATTGCTGCACTCGATTTAATTTGTCAGGGAATTGAGTCTAGAAGTTGGGGCATCGTGTTACAGTTGTACAACACATTGGTGAGGCATACACTTGGAGTATTGTGTTCAGTTTTGACCACTCTACTATAAGAAAGATGGCATTAAGCTGGAAAGGGTACAGAGTAGAGCTAAGTGGATGTTGCCAGGACACGAAGGCCTGGGTGATATTGAGAGGTTGGGCACGCTATTCCTTGAAAAGTGTAGTAAGCTGAGGGGTGATCTTTTTGAGGTATATTAAATCATGCTGTGGGTATCATGAGGGGAATAGATAGGGTAAATAAACAAAGTATTTTCTCCAAGGATGGGGAATCAAGAACCAGAGAGAATGCTTAGGGTGAGAAAGGAAAGATTTAACAGGAACCCAAAGAGCAACCTTTCCACACAATGATGAGCTGCCAGGGGAAATAGTTGAGGCAGGTACAATAATAACATTTGGACAGATACACGGACAGGAAAGGTTTATAAGGTAAAAGGTACTTGCTTAGAAGAGACATCTGCATTGGCATGGACGAGTTGGGTCGAGGGTCCTGTTTCCATGCTGTATGACTCTATGACAAGCCAGAAATCCATTAACATGTAAACAAATATAGTGTCACTTGGTTTCAGGCCTGAGAAATAGATTGTCTTTTACACCCACATTCTCCCAAAGATGTGATGCAAAGACCCTTTCTAAAGCCCTGATACTTATACATCAATTCAATTTTCTGCTTATCACCCAAATCAAATTATCCACAGATTTGTGTTCACTGATTTCCCCAATTCCTTACAGTTCTGAAGCTCAGTTGACTACAGCAAACTGATAATGAAGATCCCCTTTGACCTTAAATGAGTTAATGTATTATTGATGCTACTGGGAGAACTTGGGGGCCATCATCAAGCTTTTTCAGTTAGATTGGATTAAACAAAAATTATATGACTTGAAGGAGATTATTAATTGCAACTATATGTTGGATATTTGTTCCAGAATGCTATTGAGAAGAACAATGGGGGTATTTGTACACAGCAGGAAAAAGAGCAGCAGTTACTGGGGTTTGTTCATTGGATATTTACAGCATTTTCAAACACATATCATCCCCAGATATAAAGCCCCTTATGAAGATGAGTATTTTCAACCAATCTGCTGAGCTTGCATGGCAGCTAGTAGTAAGAAATGCTCATACCATCAGTGGGCACTAGTGAAGTATAACATTTTCCAATTTATATGGCAATCTGTGCTATGAATATACCATGAGCTTACCTCAAGCAGTTGGCTGATACATCCATCTGAATTTCCGATCTATGTTTTTCTTTTCCAATTATGCAGTACATTATATTTGCATCTGGAAATGACTAGAAAGTCTGATCTGATGCATTCTTGATCTTTGACTTACATTTTGAAGACATGCAGGATTAAAAAGGTAAGCTATTTCACCACAACAAGTAGCAGGTTGGCATTTCCTTAGTACATTTCTCTCAATAAATTTTCAATCACTAAAACTATTGCTGCTCTGATCCCCATGGAAATCACTGGCCACAATCAAGTATGGATGATCAGAAACTCGTTTCATCCGAGTTCATCACAAAACAAATGCAACAATCTCAACATTGAAAATCAGAATCTGGTTGAGAATACAAATGCATGGGAAAAGGCCTTTCTGCCCATTGAGTCCACACTGCTTCTATGCAAGAGCTATTCAGATCTCACCTTAACACTGCAAATGATTTCCTTTCCTTGATTTCCACATTGAATTAAATTATTGTTGGATTTTACAAAGAACTTCCCTTACAAACACTGCTCTTTTAGTATCTGGCAGAAACAGCAATCCTTTGTAACTGAGCATGAAGGGTAATCTCTCCCATGGGGATTGCTTTGTTCTTTAATACAGCACTGTGGTGAAGAATGGTTTTCTAACATCCGAGCTGGCACTGTAGGCAACAATTGTTCTTTTCTGTTGACAATTGAAATCTTCCTAACTCCACAACAATGAAAAACAAACTAAGAGGAAGGCATTGTTAAAATTCAACAAATAAAATGAGCTATTTTTTTTGTTCACACTGGATTTGGTGCTGTGCATAAGAATAGGGGAATACTTTACGGTGATGCCCTCTGCTCTTGACCATCGGGGAGGTGGGAGGGGTGGGGATAATCATCATATCATAGAGGCCAACGCCTGTGAAACCCAAAGTCTGGTAAGATATCCAGAGCTGATATCCTGATATAGTCTGCTATCCAAAATTAATTAAATTTAAAACAAAATTGGTAAATTAAAACAATATCTTATTCAATTTTAATGAGAGTGGGCAAACCTGGGAAAGCTATTGTTTCAATTTAGTGATTTTAAGCAATGTTAAGATATCCTTACAGAACAGATGGCTCATCAGTAACAATCACCCATGATGGCTGTCTGCTCTGGGCATTTCTATTCTGGAGCCAAATTTAGATAATAGATGGAAATGTTTATCAGTTTCATAACCTTTTCCCTCATCTTCATTTTTCATCTACTTGTGAGCTGAGAACATGGCCAAACTGACAGGACCACAGACATTGCCTCAGGTATACCGACAAACAAGCAGGACCATCCTAAAAACTTTAGAAACATTGAAAATGATGGTGATCACATTAACAAAATGACCAACATTTCATTTTTTTTATGTTTAAGAAGGAACTGCAGATGCTGGAAAATCTAAGGTAGACAAAAATGTTCGAGAAACTCAGCGGATGAGGCAGCATTTGTGGAGCAAAATAAATAGGCAATGTTTCAGGTCGAAACATCTGAAAGTCTGAAGAAGGGTCCCATAGATGCTGCCTCACCCGCTGAGTTTCTCCAGCATTTTTGGCTAACATTTAGTTTTTGCTGTTTTTCTCCCTCCATGTCCTAAAGAAATTTAGTCCTCTATACAACTAGTATGACTCCACTTTGTCTGCCACTGGAGGTTGAGAAACCTTGCAATGGTTAACAAACATTTAACAAGGCTAAGCCAATTAAAGCAATCTATTTAGCATGCACAACCCACAGCAGACTTTAGAAAGTGCATGATGTTTGGGAAAAGGATTTAAAAGATGAAAGCAAAACTGGAAATCCGAAATTTACAACTGAAATCTGAAGCGAGGAGTGTCCCTTGTATATGCTTTCTCACATAAAGCCATTCAGGCTGTTGAATCTATGCCAGCTCTTTGAACAACCCTTATATCCCCATTCTCCCTGTAATCTTATTTCCCTGTAATACATTGCATCTCGCATGCCTGTCAACGTTACCCTTATTCTCTCGCCATCTATGTACACACAAGGGATAATTTACCGTAACCAATTAATCTTCCTTTGGGATTTGTGAGGAGCCAGAGGTCCTGGGGGTAACCTTTTTAACAGACCTCGAGTGGCCACTTTATCTTCTTAATTACATCACTTATAAAATGGCCTAATTGTCCAAGATATTTGTCCAAATAGTCCCATGGTCAAAAGAACCACGTTATATAAAAATATTTGGCTTTTGATTATGTGCAAACTCGCAATTTACCACCCCGATAACTGTTCCTCCCTCACCCAGCTTCACGTATTGATTTAATTGCAGAGATGTTCATTACATGAGAACTTGACATTTCAGGGAATATTGTAAATGGGCCATTCGCATCCTTAAAGGCAACAGAAGTGCAGTATCTGTAGTACATATTATTTCGAGCTGACTCCAAAATCAAATGAGGGGTACTTCTTCTCAACTTTTAATGATTCATATCTAAGGCTGATGTGGTAAAAAGGTTCTTCTCTGCCTCCTTGATGTTCACTTTATAATGCACCTAAATTAAGGATCACTCTTAACCTTCAAGTAACAGAGTTATAGAGTGTGCTTATCACTGCACACACAGAACAGAAACAGGACCCAATCGTTTGTCTGTGTATCATTATCTGCTTCCAAAAAGCTGGAAGAATATTATAGCTAGAGCCATAAATTCCTGCCTTTATGTCATGCACGTAACAGTTTACTATTGCAAGGTGACAGTAGGAATATTATCCAACAACATTTAACCCCAGGTCATATAAAGAATTGTTAGTTCTGGTGAAAGGAGAATTTGAAGTAAATACCTCAGCTAGTGATTGCCAAAGATGGATTGCAAATTAGATCAATTATAGAAACACAGAACGCTGTGAATTTCTTTATTAAAACTGCAGATGTTGGAAATCTGAAACAAAAACAGAAACTGCTCAGGCAGCATCTTTGGAGAGAAAAACTGTTAAAGTTTCAGGTACGGATGATTCTGACCAAGTGCAAAGACTGAAATGTTATCTGCCTCTCCTTCCATGGATGTTGCCTGGCATGCTGAGATTTCTAGGAATCTGAGAGCTATGGAGCTGAAGGAGGTCATAAAGACGAGGCGGGTCAAAACTATGAGGATATTTGAACACAGTATCAGAGGTACTCAGCATGACAGGCAGCATCTCATGGAGAGAAGTAATGGGTGATGTTTTGGGTCGAGACCTTGTCCAGCTTCTTGTGTCTATCTTCAGTTTAAAGCAGCATCTGCAGTTCTTTCTTACACAGTATCAGAGGTGCTCTCTGCCCACCCCACAGCACAAGCTTGTGTTTGCAATTATGATTAATTTGAAGTTGTTTCTTACAACTGCATATTCTCATGGGATCAGTTTGGCACGGGGGCCAATGGATTAGTCATGTGGCACTAAGTGCTTCAGTTGCCTATAGTGCTCAAAATAAATAACTACAGAAGCCAGGTTATATCTGCTTGCCCCATATTCAAGCAGTTCACCTTGCTTTTATGTAATGCACGTAATAGTTTAGGTGACTATAGGAATATTACCCAATAAAACTGAACTGCAAATCATATAAAGAGCCATTACAACAGGTGAAAGGCTGGGATACTTCAGCAGGTAACTGGGGATACTTCAGCAAATAAAACTGAAGATAAAGTCAGAGCTTGAAATTAAGCACATCTTACACACCTTAGTGAAGCTGTGCTCGAGTATGAAAAAGACTATCTTCTGAAGCTAAAATCTAAAGTTACACATGATGCATCAGATGCAAGTAATAAGAAGTTACTGCTAGTGGCTGTGTCGCATTGTAGCTGGTGAATATCGTACATTCTTTAAGCGGAGCCCAGTGAAATAATTCTAACTGTTTAAATAAATTACCATTATACACCAGCAAAAATGTACGTTTTCTCTTTTCAAAACCATTTTTTACAAACAGAACTTCTTGATCCACTCTAGTTAATAACAACTGAAGTAACAACTCCTTGCAAAGGAATAAGACCTGAAAAGTCAGTCTCCTTCCACATGAGTAAGTCTATAGTAAGTTTGGCAATTGAGCAGCAGAGGAGAACAATTAAGAATACAGCACTCAATGTTGACAGCATCCCCTACTCACGGGTAGTGTCAGGGCATGGTGAAAGCATGACGGAGTTTACACTTGAAAACATTTGATTTGATCGCCATCCCGGTTTCAGCATTAAGGTAAACAATATCACACTGGCTTCATTCACCCCCCACCCTCCCCCCTCCCCCCACCATCCATGCAATTAAACCAACAATTTCAGTGGCATAAAGTTACCTTTACAATGCTGAACCTGATGAAGAACCTTATGGATCTTCAGAAGCACAAACACATTTTTCCCATGTTCACACAGATTGAAGCGTTCAGCACTGTTCAAGGTATTTTAATGCACTGTGGCAGCTCAGTATTTAAACTCTACTACACCAAAAATTCAATAGGTTCTTTTAATTGTTCATTCACCAAAAATTACTATGCAAAACGCAAGACCCACAGTGTTACAGAAGGGTTCAATTAAGTATAATTTTCCGCAAGTGCAACAAAAGGAGTTTTTGTTTAAGGCTCAGTTTTTTAACGCTTATTTCAAATAATTTATAAGATGGCAATGTTCTCAGAAGGCTATTGTGCTGTCAGCCAGCTGTAGTTACAAGGCTATTATACTACTTGGAACAGAGCAATTCTGTTTCATTCTGCACATTTAAAGTCTCCATCTCAGTCAAAATCACTGAATGGTGATAGGAATCAATCTGAATATGCACATTGTTTCTCATTGGGATAAACAACATGACTACTATGTGGCCTGCTTTCTCCCACCCTCCCGTCCTACTCCCCCACACATCCCCTGTGGTAAATAGGTATATTTTTGTGCAATTTAAGGCTTAGTGACATTCATTTTAGATGCCAGTTAAAACTAATTTAACTTGGGGAAAATCCTTCTTTTCAAAAAGATAATAACCTCCTTGTCAAAATTGTAGTTCCAACTCTCTCACCAAAATCTGAACTGCAGGATACTTTCTGAATTCACCATTTGTTCTGTGATATTTCCAAATTCTAGTTCCCTATATATTAAAAATAAAGTCTTGTTTTCACATGAAAGGTCAAGCAAATACATATAAAAACACACCTCACAGCTAATATACGTTACCATTCAAATGGCAAAGCAGAACAGATTAATTATTTGGGTTCTTATGCAAGCTGAATTGTCTGTTTTCATTTTTAGATCAGTAGAATTTACAGCTTGGTCAACTACACACTCTAAAAGCAAAGGGGAAGTAACTGCTCTACATGGAATTTATTACTATAAGCTACAAACAGTCCTAGTTGAATGATACTATTGGGAGGTTTACATTTGCTATTATGGGGTGTTTTATTAGTAAGTCACAACTGGCACATAATATATCATGGTCGGGTTCATCAGGATTTTTTTACGATCTGTTTGAATTTTCATCCATTGACTTTTGAATCGTGATTATTGTGTTTAAATCGCTGAAAAGGTATAGAAGGTTAAAGAGACTGTTCTTCTGCGAATAATTTCTGCTGGCTCACCATCTATATTTTCCAATGAAACGTAACAGCCACTCGTCCCAGTCATTAGGAAGCTCTAAAGTTCCTGTGGTATTAATAGCAACCTCATAAACTTGGTCTTTAAACATCGCTCTAATCGCAAAACTTTCAGGAGAGCCTCTGTTCTACTCCGACGCCTGTATGTCACGGTGGGGTTGATAGTATTGGCGAGAGAAAAAAAATCTGCATCATCGGGGAAGGCCAATGCGGGGTCAAATGACTTCAAACCTCAGATAGTTGTACATTTTGTGAAGCCATTCACGTGGGCATCAGTGGTGCGTTGGGGCGATTTTTTCATGCACTCGACTTCTTCGAGTTCACAAAACGAACATTTTGACAGTGACTCGTCTTTTAACAGAAATGGCTCACATGGAACTTCGGGACTACACGAGAACAAATAGCCACAGAGGCGTAAACTTGCTTAAGGCGCCTTACCCACTCCCCAGCAAATAAATGAATTGTTTAAGAAGGAACTGCAGATGCTGGAAAATCGAAGGTAGACAAAAATGCTGTAGAAACTCAGCGGGTGAGCCAGCATCTACGGAGCGAAGGGAATAGGCAACGTTTCGGGTCGCAACCCTTCTTCAGACTCAAATGAATTCAGGTTCAAATAAATGAACTTGCTTGATAAGCTGTTGACGCAGGTGAAGAGCGCACATTATAAAACCTCTACGCGCTCAACCGATCAGACGAAGGCTGCGCTAATCTAAATCTGTTCCGAATTGCAGGTCAACATCAGACACAGAGAAAGAAGAGTGTCCACAAGCAGCACACCGCATGTTAGAACCGATCGTGTATTCTCCTTTTGTTTAGAAGGTCAAAACACTATCAGAATTGTTTTAAAATAAATAGTGTGAACTTATTTTTGAATGTATTCGAGGATGTGTGCAAATATTGTCAAGTTTTATTTCAGAAATTGGATAGGTGCACAGGATGATAGAAAAAATATAGGTGCATAATAGGTGCATACATGCATAGTAAAGGTTTTAAAGAGACGGGAGCGTACGCAGGCAAATGGGCCGAGCTTAACTGGCATCTTGGTCGGCATGGACGAGGGGGGCCGAAGTGCCTGTTTCGATGCTGTATGACTCGATGACTGAATGGCCGGGTCGGATTATAACTCTTCCCCCTTCCCCGAAATGCACAATAGACGCCGATTACTTCGCGGTAACTCGTTCTATATGCATGTATGCGTGTGGTTGTACGTGTGGGTAAGTGTATGGATGTGTGTATATGTGGGAAAGTGTTTGTGTGTGCCTTTTTGTGTCCAAGTCTATGTTTGTATTTGTATATGTGTGTGAGGTTGTGCATACGGTTTTGGGAATGTGTGTGTGTGTGTGTGTGTGTCTGTGTGAAAATGAGAATGACTGTTATCCAAGGTCAGCTCTTTCTGGGCTGTGAAAAGGCTGCTCCGTTATTTCTGCATGAGTGCTGGGTGAATGAACCCCTCACAGCTGTCATTTCTCATTCGCGGGCCATTTATTACAGGTCGCTGAGACAAGCAGCCATTTAAGAAACAATTCTACTCGCTCATTACCCTATGCACGGCAACTTTCAGGCTAAGACATTAAGCTGACAACTGATCGGGGGAAAGACAAGGTGAAGGCATCGCGGCTTCATTAATGCCCATAGCACCGATGAGACGCAAACGATTATGGTTTGCTGAAAACAAAATGTCCATTCAATGGGACGTTGAAGCTTGTTTGCACACAGCCGGGGTATGGCCCGAGAAATTGCCATCGCGCTCTCCAGAGCAGAGGCAGTCAGAAATAAATTTAGCACAGGTGTGCTCAATGGTTTTGGCTATTTCTTACTGACACGAGGATCTTAAATAATCAGCACTAAACCAAAGTTCTTGTTGGAATCCTGTTGCCTGGTGGATGGTGCAAATAGCTTTCAAAAATAAACTGATCTTTCATGGAAACAAATAAGTAAAATACCAACAGAGAATGTGACCCAATTGGATTTTAGAGGGATAAAACAGGGGCGATTGGTTGAATGATTCGACCGGTCATGATCAGTCATTCTTCAGAAAGTTATTCGCCCTAAATACCTTCAAATTTAAAAAATACATTCTAGGTAACTCGGTATCTGGCAAGTATTTTTTTATTTAAGTAGTCCCAGTTTATGGTAAAATAACAGGCAAGAGATTAGTTGAATATTGTGCCGTGCTATCGTGTTGTTCTTTTTCACAGGATGTACTTCGATTACAAATAATACATTTATAATGTGATCGCATGTCGTGCAAGTTATATATGTTTAACATAAGATGCAGGATATTGATACATTCCGGTGATTCCGTGCCCAGTTCTATAATTATTCCCGACAAGGATTCTAGCTCACAAAACCGTACAGTTGAGTTTATATATTGGCCGGTTCATCTGGTTCAAATCCATACATTGTGACTTTGTTCCATCTGAGATCCTTCTCTCTCTCTCTCTCTCTCTCTCTCTCTCTCTCTCTCTCTCTCTCTCTCTCTCTCTCTCTCTCTCTCTCTCTCTCTCTCTCTCTCTCTCTCTCTCTCTCTCTCTCTCTCTCTCTCTCTCTCTCCTCTCTCCCCCCTCTCCCCCCCCTCCCCCCCCTCCCCCCCCCCCCCCCCCCCCCCCCCTCTCTCCTCCCCCCCCTCCCTCTCTTCTCCCCCCCCCTCTCCCCCCCCCCCCCCCCCCCCCCTCTCTCTCTCCCTCTCTCTGCCACTGTCAGATTTCGCGGGAAAACGAGTTTATGTGGATCGTTATTCAAGCCTCGTCAATTTCACACGCTGTGTCTGGCCTGTTGTAAAAAAAAAACAATTACACTTTTATTGGTGTCAAAGGAGGGGTCGTGCAATATTATCGCATTCGCTAGCCTTTTCGGGATGATGGAACATGTACGAATAATTTCTGCAAGCAATTTCGGCAACAAACATCCAGTCCCGACTCTGCGGTGTGGGAAACTCACTCACAGAGTCTCCAGTGAAAAACGGTTTTACTTTAAAACAGCATAAACACATACACATTCACACGCTCTCTCACTTACCAACTCAACACTCGCGCAGTTACACAGCACATATTCTCAGATACACACATACACTCTTATGCATACACATTCTCTTAAGCACGCACACAAATACTATCCCACATACACTCGCAGAAACAGTCTACATACATTTAAACTCGCACACACATTATCACAAAACATAGTCACGCATCCTCTCACAAACTCTCTTGAACGTACACACAAACACAAAAAAACACTCTTAAACATACACACATGTTTTTCACTCATACACTCGCACATAAACGTACATACAACACAGGCACCGTCCCTCTCTCTCTCACACACACACACGCAGAGAATTCGAGTGTATAAGTACAATGTCAATGCACAGTGTCAATGGTTTTCATAGTCAGATAGCCATTTGCACTACTGAATTTCGGTCCATCTGCTCTTCCTATAGGTTTATGTAATCTGTACTGGGTGTATTTAGGTGTCTGAAGAACGGTTTCGACCCGAAACGTTGCCTATTTCCTCCGCCCCATAGATGCTGCCTCACCCGCTGAGTTTCTCCACCATTTTTGTCTACCTGGGTGTATTTAGGGCCATTTCACCTCCGCCCTTCACAAAACCGCTGTAAGATGAGCAAAGCATCTTGGCTGTTTGTGAGAAGCGGAGTTCTTCCCGTGCAACCGTTTCGCGCTCTGGGGGTTACCGCAGCATCAGCAGCCTTCGCTGTCCACTCGCCCTTTAAACCTGGGCGTGTGCCGCTGTGTAGCAGCAGCCGGTCCCACAGTGCGGGCAGGTGCGGGCTTCTCTGCGCCTCCCCACTGCCGGCTTTGCGCAGGCGTCTCACCTGGCTGGCGTCCCTGGTTGCCAGGAGACGAGCGGCTGCAGCGGAGTTGCCAGCACCAGAGCCCAGAGCCCAGCCGGATTAAACCCTGCATGCACATGAAGGGGGTCGGGTGCAGGTCTCACCGCGCTGCATCCTTTGCATGTCATCTATCAGTGTGACCCTGACACTGCGCTGCACGGTAATGCATTTAGTCTGACCAACACGGGACTTAAAAGGATAAACAGGCCAGAGTGTAGCGAGATAGCCTTGACCCGCTCACTCACTGTCTGGCTGCTTCCCATTCCCCACATACCGCGCTCTGCCACATTTAAGGGTCCCGGTCCATTTCCCTAATTGCAACGAAAGGCAATCTAATCGACCGTTTCGCTGCACGGGTTCTGCTGTCCGACCAACCGACCGACCGCGCATTCACAGCCTTCACTCCGGTTGCTTTTGTTTTAAATAGCTAGTGATGGATGGACTTCGTAATAAGTGAATGTCAGCCTCGGATATTGTGGTTTTTTTTCCCGACAGCCGACTTCCAAATTATGGAGCGATGGACGCCTTTTGTCAATGGTGGCATTGTGTAAACTTATTGCCAAAATATGCCCGCGCCGAGGGACGGCATCTCAAAGCAGCCAGCCCGAACCAGCCGAAGCCACCCGCAGTTACAGTGTCTCTGTGGTTCCTATACCGGACCAACGTGTAAGGTGGCTTAAATGAACCCGAGTCCTGATGACACAAATACATAGTTCACCACATAGCATCATTCAACAAAGAGGACATTTATTCGCGAGTTGTGTCTCCAGTACCGTGTAGGTGTCTCTCTTTTAATAATTGTGGAGAGTTGTCATCCGTGACCGTTAGATGCCACGGCAAACGGCGAAGCCGAGGAAAGCTAATTCATCTGCTTAAACTCATCCATCAATTTCCCATGCGTGTACAGGCATCGGGCCACTCCCGGGCACTGGTTGTACAACAGGGGTTCTTTGCCAACATTGATCCCCCAGACAAAACAAAATGTTAAATAAATCCCTGCCGGCCTTGAATCCTTTGTACGTTGGGTGCAGGGAGTGACGCGAAAGAGCCAGATAGAGAAAGCTAAAGATTGGTAAAACACATCGATTAGACTTTATTCAGTGAATTAATTTATTTCACTGTGTTGAATTGAATTAATCCAGTTGAACACCCGCGGATAGAAAGGAATTTACCGAGTGTGGGTGTCGGAAATGTGTACTAGCCACATAACAGGGAGGGAAACAGCGGCAGAAGATTTACAGAAACACCCTACAGTGGGGTATGGGAGAGAGTGGGTGCATGGAGGTTGTGGGGGGGGGGGCTTAAGTGGAATGAATTTCTGGAGAAAGAAAACGTAGCTAGCAACATTCTGCCAGGCTAGCGGCGGGAGAGAGAAATCAGGACCAAGGTTATCAGGATACCGAGAAATGTTTAGTTTGGGGTTAGAGCGGGGTCGGGATGGGAGCAGCCCTATGGCAGATCTATGGACACAGCGAATCCCAATACAATGATGGCGATGAGACGGCGGCGTCAGAGGAAAACCTCTGAGGGGGTTTGTCAAGTGCTGGACTGCGCTGCGCGGTTCCTATGGATTTCTGCACACGCACACATCACACGGACATAGGTCGCATGGCAGCTTCTCCGCTTGCTCTGCTTCCACGCGTTGTGCCCCGCCTCGAACGATACCCTCCGATCCAGAGTGTGTGAGAGTCCACCACTCTGCGCCGGAGCTGTCAATGCTCGCCCTTCCGTGTGACAGAAGGACAGCGCTGCTTTCTGTCCGAGCACGTCTTGCCTTTTGACAAAACCGCGTCCCTTACACATTCACGACCTTCTCAAAACTAGGAGCCGTCTGACAGGCTGACACTGTCTGGACTTCCTTCCCTTGCGTGGATTGAACACACCGTGCTCACATACTGATTGATCTAACCTTCATTCATTCATTCATGGGGTGGATTAATAAAATGCAGAGAGCGGCAGCCGCCACTGCTCGTCGTTACCACCGTTAGTTCCAGAGGTCCAGACACTCTGCCCATTTCTCGAGGTCAGGGGCAAACCGGAACGATGCAACAATATTTACAATGTCGAATCATGCAATTCCATCCTGTTATAATTCGTGTCGTTTTTAATTCAATGTTTTTGACAGGTACACATTCCAGCGAGGACTTTACAGTGCAGCAAAAACAATGCAATAAATTGTGATCTTTTGCAACACTCCGAATGACTGGCTTATGTTCTTACGCGCGAAAGCAAGGGCGACCAATAACATCAATCCCGGAAAATAAGCATCAATAAAATACTCTACTGCCACATAACTTGAATTGTGTCTAATAATATGAGCAGCAGATTGTCTCCCTTCGTTTCCTTAATTTGCATCATCTAAAAGTAATTCACTCAACATCTTGTCGCCCCTGGCACCCCAGTTGAAGCCGCCCTGGTTTCATATTTTAGACATTGATATCAAAACAAATTATTGCAGGCTCCCCGTCGCTACCCCACAGCAGATTAAAACCCAAACAATATTTTAGATTTGATAAAGTACATACAATTAGCACATACACTGAGGGGAGGGGGATGAACTCGTTCCGTTTTGCTTCCCATAAAACATTAAAAGGCAGTTACTTTCTCGTTATGCACGTACCAAATGTGCATTTTGCAGCTAAATTTATTCGGGTTATATTTAACTAAAGTTGTTCAACCTAGGTCACACACAAACCATGTTAAGATCCCGCTGCCAGGGGAAAATAAATAGCAGACAGGCAAAACTCGGTTCACTGCCACATGAAATCCTCACAAGCTGAAAACTACATGTCAAGCTCAACTGCTTCTGAAAGGCGCAAACACGCATAATTAAGGCATTCGCACAAAAGATTTTAAGAAGGAACAACAGCAGGGAGCTTTGGGGACAATTCAAATTGTTACAACACTCCAGTGGCTCTTAGTAACTGAGGCGTTTGTGTGACACACATACTTCTACACTAACTACCATTTAAATGAAAGCTTTGAATGCATAAAATAATTTAAAGGCAAAACTTTGTTTCATTCAAGTTTACAAACAGGGTAAATGTTGTGCCAATATTAAAGCACGACACGCACACACTACGCGCCAAAAACACTGAAGGAAACCTGTCACTTACCTGACTGCGAAATTATTCCCCGCACCTTCAGTGTTGCACACAACAAACTCGCAAAGAGTAGCGTCGCCAAATTCATTTTCTCTCAGATTTGTTTTTTTTCTTCTTGCAGTTGGTTATGTCAAGTCAGTGCTGCACAAAATTATATGACTACTAACTGTATCCTCGAAAAGTGAGCATCAACTTTTTTGTCTCTGTTTTCTCTTTCTGTTCCCTCTCGCTTGGTGTTTTGTTTGCAAGACTTTTGCAAGTTGCAGATTGATGGCTGCGCTGGGCGTTTGCTGGGTCTCTCACTCTCTCACCCTCTCTCCTCTGCTTACTCTCTCTCTCTCTCTCACATTCTCTCTCACATTCTCTCTCTCTCTCTCTCTTTTCCCCCAGTGCAGCGCTCGCCCGAGCTGCTGGATCGGCTGCTCCCGACATGCACAACCATTGACAAACTCGCCTCCCGAAGCCCTCCCGCCCGCCCCTCTCTCACGCTCATTGGCTGCCCTCCCGCCCAGGCACCTGCCATGCCTCCGCCGATTGGCTCTGCCGCCAACTCAACACCCCCGAGACACCGGCAGTGCATCTCGGGAGTTGTAGTTCCGATTTACACTTCCCTGCGCCCCATCCTTCATCTATGAGCTACTTGTTTGTTGTCAGTCTATAGTAAATTTGGTGTCCAAGGGTGTGCGTCTGATACGTAACCTCAGACATGGTAAGGCGGCAGCTACACAGTATGTTTCGGACAGACACTCAACTTATTGTTCCATGCAGTGTAACAAGTGTGATACACCGAAGTATTTACCGAAACACTTCGGTGTACATACTGATGAAACTTCAACTCTCTGTTTAATTTTAACTATAAATTGTCTGATAAGTGTCGGGCAGTTTACAATTTGGATCTTTCCATTAATTTCTAATTTGAATAGTTTATCTGCAATAAAACTAGAAATGTTTTCTATTTGAGCAAACCTTCTCAAATGAATTGTCTCTGCACAACACTATGCTCATCGTTACAACAGATGCATAGCTATAGTCTAGCTTTTACACTTGGATAGAGTTATTTTTATGTCGTTTAAATTGTACTATGTTTTCTTCAGATAAAATACTGCGATTTGCTTTGGTAGTTCATTTTCACATACATAAACACAATCCTGCTGACAGCTACCTCTCTGGAACTAGATGTGACACTTGTCACTCTGGCACAGCTAGAGGTCTCACACTTTTGTACTTGCAAATTTATACACACTTATCTTTCAAATTCCTGCGCGAACAGGCACCATAACACACATAAACGATAGTTTGTAAACAGATGAAAAGTGAGTTTTATTGAGATGGGGTCCGCAGCTGACAAACTGTAACCTATCTAAATTCCAATTACCAGATTCATTTTCATGTGCAGATGCTCTATCAGCGCCACATGAATTTATAACGCATATGCTGCATATGAGATTTCATGTATTACTTTCAGAATAAATAAATCACAGTAACAAATTCATGCAGGGCGAATTTTACCCCGCCCCTCCGTTGTAAAATAATCGGCATCTACCACCGGATAAAATGTCATTTTAATCGTTTATTAAAATCTCAAACCGTACAACAATATTCACAGTCCTTGCGTAATCTAGTCGCGTTTTGGACGAACGACTTTATTGCAAGCGAATTCCAGAGTTACATGATTTATTTTGCAATTAAGTGTGTGAGAATGCTGCTGGTTCCCAAGTTTCCCTATCGTCGGAGTTACACACACGGCTGAAAAGTGTTTCGTTTTTGTTAATTCAAATCGTTATCAGTTTAATCAACGGACAGAGGTCGGTTTTCTACCATTGAGTTTCTTTCGGCTGTTTTGTTAATCTGGCAGCGCTCTCTAGTGGTATCGGTCCAACGTGTTGTTGCAAAACTCATTGTAAAACATGCTTAATTCCGATTCTAAAAATTACTCTAGTTGCTTTAATTTCCATTTTAATTTCTGACTTTTCTATTGGGCCTGTTTATCATTTCGATTTTAATTTCCAAATATGTTGTTTGTGTTGATTTCTCACAATTTCCCACCAATCTTCCATATTTCCAGAAATGTTGTTAATCTTTTACGAATCTGCCAGCATTTTATGTGATCTTAATTTCAACAAAATTATTTGTACATGAGATATCTAGATTTAAAAAAAAAAACAGAATAAAAAAGGCCTAGAAAATAATGCAATTTTAAGAAGGACGCGCTTCGTCCATTGCCTAGTCAAATCAAAAACGATTCGGTAGTTTATTCCAACAATGAATATAAATGTTATATTCCTTCATGAAAATAATTTCTTATAAAATTAAGATATTCTTGGCTTGAACATTAATTTATATTTAGCAGGTTTTAGTTTATCTCACGTAGTTTTTATTAGCTTTTCTGTCTTAATCCAGAATATGGAATGTTTTGAATTCCGGGAAGTAAATCCAAGGGCATTTTCCTGTTTTATTGGTATGTACCTACACACTACAACCACAGAATCATAAACAGAGCTGTTATCTACTTGCCCTTAAACATCTTCAGTTTTAATTTCAGTGGTTCTCATTTTTTTGTCATTCGGATTGTTTATGGGATTGGGATCTGTTTTGGCCAGTTTCACGCAATTCCATTGATTTTGGAGGATTTGGGGTTTTTCTTCTGGCAAAATTCTGGCAACTTCCATTATCGAGTACAAAACTGCACCGGAGTTTATTTAAACAATTTCCCTAGAAGAAAGTAATCTGCACTCGGGAGAAGGTCAGAATATTCCTGGAATTTTATTGAAGTTCACGTGAAATTAATATTACACATAATCTTCTAAAATAACATGGCATCTGGCCGCTCCGAGGCCGCGGCTTGGACCTCGGACAACATATCTCCATCCCTTTACTTTATGTTAGTCAAACTATTAATTTCTAGGAATTTCTTTTAGTGACATTCTCCTGCGTTGTAACCATTTAAACAACATTTCCATGATGCTCAAGTGTGCAGGATTGCTCGTATCATCGAACGGCGAATTGGAAATGATATTCCAATTATTGTTTTGTTTCAATTAATTTTGCAAGCTATTTCTGGTATTTTTTAAATAACTTGCCTGAATTCCAAAGCGTTGTGTTTCTTGTCGGAGGAATTAAATTACCCCGAGTTGTTGATGGCACAATGCTGGGATTGAGGGAGAGATCAATGGGGAACTTGTTCATTCGTCTCAAAATGAGCCCGCAACAGGACGGACAATGCTTCAACTATTCCAGGAGGGTGTGTTCGCGTGAAAGTCGACGATGGTGATTCTCTCACACCTTCATCATTGATCCCGAACTGCCTGTTCTGGATATAGGGTCTGCTTTTCGTCTTGCTGAATCCAGGTTTGTGGACTCCATTCATGCGTCTCCTCCCTTTATCTCTTCGATATCCTTGGCCGGAGGAGCTTGCAACGTGGAGGCGCTGAGGCGCGCCTCAGCACAACCTTATGGGCCTGTCCCACAACCTGAGACTATCTTGGCGGTGATTGATTTCAACACTTCCTTGTGCATCCAGTGAATTCGTTAACGTTCAAGTCAGGTCGAGTTGATTGTCATATGCCGAAGCATGGTGATGTACAGATACATTAAAACATCTCTCTAGCCTTTTCATCTCTGGCCTTTGTCACCATCTCAACTCATATTCCAATCACTTTTCTCCCCCTTTATCAACCTATCATTTGCCAGGCTTTGTACTATTCCCACATTTTTTCCAGACCCCCCCAACCCACTCCCTCTCCATCAGTCTGAAGAAGGGTCAAGACCCATCTGTCCATTCCCTCAGGACCCATGCTGGCTGACCTGACCAGTCCCTCCAGCACATGTTTTTTTGCTCAAGGTTCCAGCATCTCTATCCCTCCCCCACCCAAGTCGAACTAGTTTCTTTTTTTCGCCCAACAAACTGCTAACAATGGCCTGTTTCATTTGTCATTGTTACTTTTTTTGCATATCTTTCATTCATTGTTCTTTATCTCTGTCATTGCCTGTACTTCTCGTTTCCCTTTTCCATAACTAGTCTGAATCTGATGTTTCTGAATCAATCTGAAACATCACCCATTCCTACTCTCCAGAAATGCTGCCTGTCCCCCTGAGTTACTCCAGCTTTTTGTGTCTATCTTTGGTTTAAACCAACATCTGCAGTTCCTTCCTACATATTTCAACTGCAGTCTCGTGTGTTTACAATGAAAATCGTGTTTGCAGCAGCATCGCAGGTACATAGACTCAGACAACACACAAAAATTCTACAAGACAGTGAAAAGAAAAAGGCTGCAAAAAACACGTTATAAGTGCAAATAAAAATTATTTGAAATCAGGTCCTTTGCAGTACAAGAGGTGGTCCATGGTGTTCTGCTGCAGAGGAAGGATTGGAATTGTGCAGGTTGATTCAAGAATCTGACAGTTACAGAAAAATAACTATTCCTGAACCGTTTGTGGTGAGATTTCAAGAGTCCGTCCCTCCTGTCCAATGATAGCAGCAATATTACCACCTGCAGTTTGTTTCTAAATCACAGTCATTAAAATCCTCATAATATCACCATTGGTGATGGAACATATGGCCCTCATCATACCGTGAACTGGGGCAATTCAAGAAATAGATTCACTTAGCATTTCAAAATAACAATGAAGGCAAATGTGTTTGAATCGCCTTGAAACTGCAGCCTCATCCAGCCTAGGATGGACACCCTGTGACGCTCGACACAAGTGTGCTATTGATCAAACCACAGATTACATTTAATCAACATTAGGAATATGTTCTAAGCTACCTCATAGATGCCTAAATAAATAAATGTTTACAGCCACTGGCTAAAAAAAATGTTTCATGTTAATTTTTATGGGGGTTTAAACGAGATAGAGATATAGAACCAATTAAGAATGAATCTCCAGATCTGAGGCCCTAGATAGTGAAGATATAATTGGCAAAATTTTGAAATCCAATGTTGCAGGACTATGAGGTCAGTGGGTTGGGTGGTCACAATAGCTAGGATCAAGACAGTGAGGTTTTGGAGAAGTTCAGAACTGCAAAAGTTTTAAGATTGTTTTGAATGAGAAGGGTGGACTTTGAAGGTACTAAATTGGAGTACGGCAACTTACAACATTATTAGACAGGAGATCGGGAGCAGTTGTTATTGGGCAAGTCCACATCTGACATGTGGGGGTTGCTTAAAGGCCTGTTGATCAAAGCTCAGCACAGGCCTGTTCCAGTAAGGAGGGGTGAGGATGGCAAAGTAAAGGAATCGGTTGACCAAAATTAGGTCAAAAAGAAAAAAAGGAAGCACATGCTAGGTTTAAAAGGATGGAATTCGATTGGGTCTTTGAGGAATATAAAGAAAGAAGGAAATAACTCAAACGGGAGATTAGAAGGGTCAAAAGGGGTCATGAAATGGCTTTGGAAATTCAGATTAAAGAAATTCCCAAAGCCCTTTATATCTACTTTAAAAACAAGACAGTAACCAGAATGAATGCAGTTCAGTTCAAGGATAAAGGGGCAATGTTTTGCTTGGTGTCAGGGGGGCAAATCTGAGGTACTACACCTCAAATTGCCTTAGCTTATTAGTCTTCCCCACATTGATCTCACTATTTACGAGGTTTTTTCTAAGAAGTCTTATGAGAAGCTTAAGAAATCACACCACCTCTCCTGATTAATCCTTCGGGAGTTCAATAATTTCAGATCATAATTACTTCTCCCGCCAATTCAGAGAGCAGATAGAGGCAACCATGCAGCTATCTCCACCCTCACCTCCACTAGACCCTTCTTTGGTCTCTTTCCTTTCTCCCTCTTGCCCCATCATCTAATCACTCCCTTTCTCCCTCTTGCCCCATCATCTAATCACTCCTGTCCCTCTTCTCTCATATACCTTCTCCTTACTTTCCCTGCCCATCAGTCACTTTCCTGTTTCCATATTTGCTTGATGGAGAGTCAGTATGTCAAGGTGCCTCACCTGAACTTTTCCAACACTCTTTGCCTTTATTTCACATTAAGCTATGTTTTCCCCCTCACAGAAGTGGTCTGACCTCCTGAGTATTCCCAGCATTTTCTGTTTTTATTTCAGATTTCCACTGCTAGCATTATTTTGCTCTTGCTTTAGTGCAAGCAAGTTACTGTCAGCTGCAACTAAATCCTATATCAACAAAAGAGAGACAAATAACCACTGGCTAACAGTTTGAACTTGAACTTAATCATTCATTGACTGAAGAAAAGCTTCCTGACAATTCTTAGTTTTGATATCATCAGTTTTTTTATCCATGTTCCCTTATTTGCAGTTTAATTTTCTCGAACGCTTGTATATATATACCTTTCTATCCTTCCTGGCCTCCAGAAGGATATTGAAATTAAATCATCAAAAATCATCTTCACCATGAATACCAGCTTTGGTTGCAATCACTACCCTCGGAAGGAAACTACGTTTAAAATTTCAATTGTTTATGAAAGTATTTTAGCTTAAACATTTGGATATTGCCAGCTGTAAAATCTTCCTTGAATCAGTGCTTCAGAATGTGAATTTAAAATGTAATTAAAACATTCCTTAATTAATTAATACAGCTGGAAGTAGATTTACCTCACAGACATGTAAGTTTCTATTGTCTGGTAAACCACCTGCAAATAACCTTATATTATAAACTTGATCTAAAAAATTCTAGGCAGAACAATTCACATTGGTTTATATCAATCAGTTTCTTTTGTAAATTAAATGGCTAATTAAAGCTATCAATTAGTCCTTTTGCCTAAAAATATAACTGCTCATGTTCAGGTCTATAAACGGATGTAATTAGCTGAAACATGTGGTGATTAATTTGATTGGGATATGGCCAATTTGTTTGGGGAGGGCCAACTTTTTAAACTGCTTGGGAAAGATCACAGGAGCTCAGTATTTGCCAGTCATAACTGGTGTTTGAAATCACTGGATCTTTTCTACTACTTTACACTGATATATAGGATATTCTTTTGAAAATTCCCCATGCAATGCAGAGGAATTCCTGCTCTTTCAGTTCTGGACCAAGGGAAAGATGAGAAAAGTGATTAGATGATGAAAATCAAACTCCTTATTAAAATCAGTGGCGATATAGCAGTCCATCGAAATAACACAGTGTAAATTGTTTCTCTTTGTATGAAGATGCTTTGAATTGCTTCTGCAATTCTCATCGAATGAGGTACCAGCTGGACCAGGCTTAATAATGATATGAGAATTGGGTAAATGGCCATGAGGGAACTACAGTAACTGTAAAAAAGGAAAATAAGACTATTTATACAAGGCTTTTCAGAATGTTCTAAACCACTTTACAGTCAATAAACTTTCCTTCTGAAATGTAGTTACTGTTGTAATGCAAGAGATACATCTGCCTATTTGAAAATACCAAGGGCACATAAGCAACAAAAAAAATAATATATATATATATATATATATTTTGTTTTGTAGCATTGACCTATCTCATCCTGGATGAGATTTGATGTTCTGTAATGGTGTCATGGGATATTTTTATTGAACCTGCGATGGCATACGGGGTTTGCGATGAATATCTCATCCAGAACAAGGTGCCATTTATTCCAACTGTTTACAATTGCAGAATGAACTTCACAATTCAAACACAAAGGCTTAATGCTTAAACATGTACATCATGAATTGTCTAGTTATGACAATTGCCTAGTTAAGATAATTCTGTAATTTTCCAAACTACCTTCACTAACCTATTGTGTTCATTATGAAAACTTGAAATTTAATGAACAGCTACCTTTAACGTCTGGAGTTTTCTCAGAACACAGGGCATTTGTTATGTTTAATAATGCAGACTTTTAATACAAATTCAATACAAAACAATTCCAAAATCAAATAAATCGATCCATGATTGGACATTGCATGAAAATTTAACATAAATGATGTTAAATGGCATTAAAATCATTACATTTCCTCAAAATTGGCAATGCTAAAACTTTCGATTTTCATTTTCATATATATTTCTCAACTGGTTTTAATTTACTACAGATAATAGCAAATAGGAACTTGAAGAATTTTTCCCCCGTGAAGTTGCAGACTGTGGGAATTGAAAATTATTGCCATTCTTCATAAACCAGGGTCAAAATTTAAAGGCTTTGTCAAAGAAGTTCAGCTTTATGATCATTTCTACTAATTCAAAGGGTACTGGGTTCCCAGGGCTGTGTGCCACTTAGACCCATCAGTGTTCTTGTTTGGTCTGATTTGTAACTGTTCAGAGCTGGGCTGCAGTTAGATCAAGGCTTCAGCGTGGGGTCTCAACATTAGACGACAAATCCAAAGTGATTTACTTTTCTTTTGAAGAGACCAGCCCTAAATACACCATGCCCTCTAGGTAGATCTACAAGAATGGGGTTTAAACTTATTCACCAACTGAAGAGAAAATTACTATCATTATTGAAATGGAAACCAAAATTTCTGGCAAACATTTGGAGGTCAGCGAGTGTCCATGGATCATAGATGCTTTAAATCTTCAGCTACAGATTGTCTGGCCATTGGTGGTTTTCTAAGTTTTTCTGGTATTCTTAAATAATTGTGAAGATTTCCGTTACAGTTTTACAATGTACAATATGCATCACATCAGCACAAGGAAACCTTTTTATGGTTTTCCACATCTGGAAGACAATCCAGTTAAAAAAAGCGAAAAAGGATCTATATCATCTAATTTACATATTAATTGCATTTTCTTATATTGCTGTATTTGACGACAAGAGGGAACTGATGCTAAAACTGGGAAAGATCACTTTTTTTCAACCGGAATGGGGTCCTGGGCTGCAAGTAGCGGAACCTATTCACAGGTGTTGGCCCAGCAATCTATCGTGGTAAGTTATTGAAATCAATTTACTTAATTGTGAACTGAAACTGGAGAAAGAAAACAGAAGATTATGTATTTTAATAAAACGTTTGGCATGTCTCAGAGGAGCAAAACATTCTTGCCTGACTGAGGTCTCGCACAAAGGTGGCATGGTAGTTCAGCTAATAAAGCTGCTGCCACATGCTCTAGTGACCTGGGTCAGAGCCCCGTGTTCGATCCTGACTACAGGTGCTGTCTGTATGAAGTTTGTACGTTCGCCCTGTGACTGTGTGGATTTTCTCCGGGAGCTTGGGTTTCCTCCCAAACTCCAAAGACGTCCAGGTTTGTAGGTTAATTGGCTTTGGCTATGATTAAAATTGTAAATTGGCACTAGTGTGTAGGATGGTGCCAGTGTACCGGATGATCGCTGGTCGTTGCAGGCTTGGTAGGCCAAATAACCTATTTCCGCGTTGTATCTCTAAACGAAACTAAACTAAATTAAACTAAAGGTCAGGTAGCATCTCTGGAGAACATGGATAGGTGATGTTTCAAATTTAGACCCTTCCTCAGACTGATTATGGGGGGCTGTGAGAAGAATGTTGAAAAAGGGGAGAATCAGAACAAAGCATGGCAGGTAATAGGTCGACAGAGGTGAGGGAGTTTTTGATAGGCAGCTGGTTGGAACAAAAGACTAGTTACTCAACAGGTCAGGCAGCATCAATGAAGAACATCATAGGTGACATTTCAGTTCAGAACCTTACTTCAGTCACCTAACTATGTTCTCCTTAGTTGGTGCCTGACCCACTGAGTTACTCCAGCAATTTGTGCTCCTTTACGTAACCCAGCATCTGCAGTTCTTTGTTTCTACTCAATATTCATATCGTAGGGTTGTAAGCTACCCAAGCAGAATATGAGGTGTTGTTCCTCCAATTTACGTGTCGCTTCTCTCTGGTAATAGAGGCCCAGGCCAAAAAGATCAGTTTGGGAATGGGAAGCGGAATTAAAATAGTTTGCAACTGGGAGACAGCTGAAGGCTGGCAGACCAAGCATAAGTGTTCAGCTAAATGATCGCTTAGTCCAGTCTTGGTCTCGCCAATGTAAAGGAGAACATATCGGGAACACCGGTTGCAGTAGATATGGTAAGAAGAACAGAATGTAAACCTGTCTCATTTGGAAGGGCTGTTTTGGTCCTTGGATGGATGTGTGGGAGGAGGTATGGGTACACGTTTTACATCTCATGCGGTTGCAGGGAAAAATACCTGGGGAGGAGGTGGGTTGGGTGGGACGAGATGAGTGAACCGAGGAGTGGAGTTCTGGTTGCCCCATTACAGGAAAGATATGCAGGTTTGGAGAGAGTACAGATGAGATTTACCAGAATGCTGCTTGGATTAGTGAGTTTCAGCTACAAGAAGAGGTTGGATAGACTTGGATTGTTTACTCTGATATGCAGATGGGGTAGACAGGCAGACCTTTTTGCCAGGGTGGAAATGTCCACCCTGGCAAAACTATAAGGTGAAAGGGAGAATGTTTAATGAACATGTGTGTGGCAGGTTTTTTACACAGAGAGGCCTGAGACGCATTGCCAGGTGTGATGGTAGAGGTAGATATAATAGAGGCTTTTTGGATTGGCACATGGAAGTGCAAGGAATAAAGGTATATGGATCATGTATAGGGAGATTAGATCAGTTGGGCATCATGTTCGGCACTAATATTATGGGTCAAAGGGCCCGTTCCTGTGCTGTATGTTCTATATAACAAAAAAGAGGCAGGTATAGATGGGGCCCTTGCAAGTGCCCATGGCTTCACCTTTAACTGGAAGAAGGTGAGAATAGTCAAGGGAGAACTTGTTGAGGATGACATGTTCTGCCAGGTGGAGGTGAGTGTTGGTGGAAGGAAAGTGATAGTTTCTCTGTTCAAGGAAAAATCGGAGGGCCTTGAGACCTTCAAGGAGGATGGAGGTGTAAAAGGACTGGACATCCATGGTAAAGATAAGGGAATGTGGGCCTAGCGAGTGTGTTAATGAAGGGCATGTGAGGTGTCTTGGGTGTAAGTGGGAAAGGAGTGAAAAAGGAGGGATAGTATGGAATCAAGGCATTTTGAAATGACGTTTCGGGGCAAACTCACTCAAAAACAATAGGTCTGCCAAGTGCAGTCCTTTTTGTGGATTTTGGGAAGCAAATAGAAGCAGGCAATGTGGGGCTGGGGAACTATAAGATTGGAAGCTGTGCAGGGAAGATCACCAGAGGCAATGAGATCAGTAACAGTCTAAGGTGATGGCCTTGTGCTCATCTGTGGGGTCATGGTCAAAGGGTAGGTATGTGGAGGTGTCTGGGAGTTGCCACCATGCCTTAGCATGGTAGAGGTCAACCTCCCAGACTGCAACATCACCTCCTTTCTCAGCAGGTTTAATAACAATGATGGGATAGTTGCTGAGTGAGCACAGGGCTGTGTGTTCAGAGGGGGTGAGAGTGGAGTGAGGTAGGGGCATGAAGAAGTCAAGACAGTTAATAACAGGCCAGCAGATGTTAATGAATAGCATCCTAACAGATAAAAATCATGTACACAGGACTCTTTTTCATCCACGCATGATGAATAAAGAGCCCCATGTCCATAATAAAAAACGATTCCGTTTCCCACTTCCACTCTACCTTCCTCCTAGTTTCTTTGAGGACAGCTGGAATCTCCCAAGTTCTTTTGTTATTTCATGGCCCATTACTCGTCATGTAAATTTGCCTACACACTAAGTCGACCTTCAGTGCTCACACACTATTATGAACTGCATATTAACCTGCAGTAAGTCTGATGTATTTCTTCTCCCTTCATTCCAGATGGATCTTATTACGTTGCATCTTAAATCTCTTTCATCTGTGTAGTTGGATGCAAAGCAGTGTACAAAACACAAAGGGGAGGGAGGTAGGGAAAGGCTCCTTATGAATTGGAGCTCATTCCTTGTAAGTGTGGTGGAAATAAAGACTGTTCAGGCTTTTGGAAGGAAATTGGACAAGCAACTGCGGGTTGTATGGTCACGGAGAAAGAGCAGTAAGATGGGATTGAATAGGCAGAGAGCTGTTTGGAATCAATGTGATTTCAGTTTAGCTTATTGTCCCGTGTACCAAGGTACAATGAAATGTTTTTGTTGCGTGCTAACAAGTCAGCGGAAAGACAACACATGATTACAATCGAGATATTCACAGTGTACAGATGATAAGGGAATAGCGTTTAGTGCAGGATAAAGCCGGTAAAGTCCAATCAAATATTTCTGGTTGACTTCACAAAAGAAACTGCTGCAAACACCGAACAGGTTAAGCAGCTTCTGTGGAGACAGAATTGATGCTTGTAGTTGAAGACCTGGCTGCCTTCTTCCCTGTTTCGTTTCTTTAATTTCATGATTCCAGTCCTCCTCCATTCTGTATCTCATTTCCTAATTAACACTGGTTCGACATCGTCATCCAAAGTTTACTTTTAATCCTTTCTATCTCTTCTCTTTCCTTCTGTACAATCTTTTCCTCTTATTTTGATTTCTTCACCTGACTTGACTATCGAATATAACTTTCCATGGGTTCTTCCCAGGTTATAAACGTGTGATTTAGGTGTAGCCTGTACATTTGAACGAGCATTTGAGAGGCTATCGGGATGAATTTGCCGGCTGCTGCGGGGCTGGAGGCATCTTCAAGATCTTCAAGATATCCAAGATGGCGTCGCGTGCACAACGCGAGGCTCTGCATCTCCGTAGTTTTTGCAATTTAGTTTTTTTCCTGTTAATCATTACCATAGTTTTCGCCCGGAGCACTCGAGCGAAGACTCTGTACGGCCGTCAGGAGCTACTGGAACTCGGCCGTCTCTGCACAACGAGCCCCAGAAGCGACTTTCAACTGCCGCCGGAGATCGCCAGGACACCGTGGTCTAGTGGGCCAGCTTCCTCGACAGGAAGTGCCCGGAGGCGGCGCAGGGACCGCAAACAAAGACGTGGGAGGCGGGGAGGATATCGAGCTAGGCTGAAATCAAACCCGCACCAGCCACTGCCGGCCCTGATGGCATCCCCGGGCGGGTGCTCAGGGCATGTGCTGAACAACTATCCCTAGTCTTCACTGAAATTTTCAATCTGTCACTGGTCCAGGGTGTTGTCCCCACTTGCCTCAAGACATTAACCATTGTGCCAGTGCCCAAACAATCAGCTACAGGGAGTCTCAACGATTTCCGCCCAGTGGCACTCACACCTGTCATTGCAAAGTGCTTTGAGCGGCTGATCTTGGCTCACCTCAAAGTCAGCCTCCCCCCCACACTGGACCCCCATCAGTTTGCCTACCGGACCGACAGGTCTACAGAGGACGCCATATCGGTGGCCCTACACTCTGCCCTGACCCACCTGGACAACAACAACTCCTACATCAGGTTGCTGTTTATTGATTTCAGCTCTGCCTTTAACACTGTCATCCCCCCAGCTTGATCACCAAACTGGCATATCCACCTCCCTCTGCAACTGGACACTGGATTTCCTCACCAACAGACCACAGTCTGTTAGGGTCAACAACCTCACCTCCTCCACTATAACACTGAACACCGGCGTGCCACAGGGCTGTGTGCTCAGCCCTCTCCTCTACTCCCTCTTCACTCATGACTGCATCCCTAAGAATGGATCCAACGCCATCATTAAATTTGCCGACGACACCACGGTGGCAGGACTGATCAGTGACAACGACGAGTCAGCCTACAGGGATGAGATCCAGCACCTGGCAGCCTGGTGTGCCAACAATAACCTCGTCCTCAACTCCAAGAAGACGAAGGAAATTATTGTCGACTTCAGGAAGACCAGAGGAGGCAGTCATACCCCCATCCATATAAACGGGACTGAGGTGGAGCGCGTCTCCAACTACAAATTCCTCGGGGTACACATCTCGGAGGATCTGTCCTGGTCCCTCAACACCACCAAGCTGATCAAAAAGGCGCAGCAGTGCCTTTACTTCCTGAGGAGGCTCAAGAAAGCTCACCTGTCCCCCCAGATCCTGACCAACTTTTACCGTTGTACCATCGAAAGCATCCTGACCACCTGCTTCACGGTATGGTACAGCAGTTGCACTGTAGCGGACAGGAAGGCACTACAATGGGTGGTGAAAACCGAGTAGTACATCATTGGTGCCCCGCTCCCTGCCATGGATGCCCTACACCGAAAACGGTGTCTGAGACGGGCCGGGAAGATCATTAAAGACCCCTCCCACCCCAACCATGGACTGTTTGCCCTCCTCCCATCAGGGAGGCGGTACAGGAGCCTCAGGTCTCGTACTAGTAGGATGAGGAACAGCTTCTACAATAATACCATCACATTGCTGAACTCGGAGTCCCGCCGATAGATTTCTCCAGTCCCTCCGTCCACATTGTTTGATTATTCTGTATTTTTATTTCTATATTGCACTACTACTACGGACTGACGCTAAACTGCATTTCGTTGTACCCATACTTGTATTTGTGCAATGACATTAAAGTTGAATTGAATTGAATCTTCTGCTGGGTGGGAATGAAAGATTTCTCCTTGCCTTCTCTCCTCATCTGCTCACTCACTTTCTAGTAATTTGTTTATCATTGCAGGTGAGCTGAACTGGCCATTAATTATTTGTGTAGCCTTCTTTTTAAACAAGAGTATGGTGTTTGATGATTCATTTAATTATTCTTTTTTAGTTTACGAACTGTTTGGGTTACAAACAGTTCTTGGGAGTCGAGCTCTGTCATAATCTGCGATGGCCCCCCTAATGGACATCTCCCAGTTCAGACCCTGTATAGATCATTCACAGTTCTTTAGTTCTGATTGATAACTGAGATGCATGCGAGGATCCTGCCTTCGTCCCTGGCAGAGGTGCCTTGCTCTTTGGCTAGTTAGGAAAGTGTAGGCTTTATGAATAACTGGCTCCTCTCAGAGTGAAATATAAAGCCTTATGACTTTAGAAAATGTTAAAGTGATAAAAAATGTAATAAACGTTTGCACTGTGTTTTCAGTTAATTTTCCTCTTTGCAACATCTATCTTTAATATTAATCTGTTTTTATATTTTACGTCTAATCATAATCTCTCCTGAAATGTTATTTTAAAATATTTCATGCTAGCAATGTATACATCCTAGGGTGTAAGGCAACATTTAAAAACCCAAGCTTGACTACCTTTGAACCCATAGTACGAAGCTAGTCCAGTTAATCCTCTGGTCAATAGTGAACCCAAAGATGTTGATGGCTTGTGATTTGGCAATGTTAGTATCATGGGAAAATGGTTAAACTCTTTCTCTCTTATTCGTCATGGTCTTGTACCTGGGTGTTGGACTTGTTACTAGCTACAGTTTATGTCCTCTGGTAACCTGATATCAAATACAATAGTAAGATTAAACGAGAACTTACCAGTTTGAAGTTTGATCTTTATTTTATGAGGAGTAACGTTGAGGGAATACGTGAAGAACCCCGCCAGGACGCATGCGTGTCATTCTTCAAAGCAACGGTGTGAAATCACAGATAACTGTAATGACTAAACATAGTAAGATTAGAGAAGAGATACCAGTTCAAGATATGATCAAGGGTGGGAGCGGAGGGCACGTATTCCCTCAACGTTACTCCTCATAAAATAAAGATCAAACTTCAAACTGGTAAGTTCTCGTTTAATCTTACTATTTTACTTCGGAGTCACGCGAGTGACTACGTGAAGATTTTAAAGCTCTGTGATTTCATGCCGTGGAATGAGTCCATGCATCACATCTGCCTTGATTTTTGGGGAGAATAAAGTTAACATCATTAGACATCAATACGATATTGAAACCCAATAGTAAAAATATTAACACCAATTATTGCCCCTATTTCTGGGGTAAATTATATACAAAACTTAAAGTTGTTTCTGCAAATGTTCCAGGTTCAATGACTGGTTTGTTATAAAGTCGTTGGAAAGTTTCCTCCGTTGATCATCCTGCTGTCTTGAGGATTAGTCCATTAGTACTTCTAACTTCATAGCTACCAATGTAGCTGTAGCCCTGGTGGAGTGAGATTTGAAATGCTAGTGTCCACTCCAGCCTATTTGGGACTTGTTTTAGCCATCTAGAGATGGTCTGGACTTTCACTGTTTGAGTGGCTGTTAGTAGCCGATTAAAGTGACATTTCTTCCCTCTGATGATCTTAGTATACTTCAGGTATGATAGTAAGTGTGTTATAATACAGAGATGGCCATCTGTAGGGTAGGCCCTGAATTCTGTTTTTTAGGCCTGCTGACCCCTGTCTGTTCCTTATGACTATTACATTGATGTGAAAATTAAATTCCAGATGAATTAATCATGTTGTCCAACCTTATTTTCTGTAGTGACTGGACCCTTTGTGCCGTGACCAGGACCATCAGCATGACTGTTTTTATAGTCAGTTTCCGTAGGGACAGAGCTGTAGCTGGAGACCAGTTTCTTAACATGGTCAGTACAATGCTCACATCCCATATTTGGGAGTACCTGGTTCTTGAGGATTAATTTAAAAAATGCCCCTCATGAGTTTGGTTACCAGGGTGTGTCCCAACAGAGTGCGGTTCTGTACCTTCGACAGGTATGTTGACAGAACACTTCTGGTGCAGTAGATGGCACTATGACTGAGCCTCTCATCGTAATGGTGGCTTGCCAGGAATTCCAGAACAGACGGGATGTTCATAGATCTGTGGGTGATGATTATAGTTGTGGCAGTACTTCCCGTACCTAGATGATACCAAGTACTGATGTTTGGGTGGACTGTCTGTGACCCGCTGAAATAATTCCGCATTCCGTCCGTCAGTCCCAGGTGTAGAAGAGGTGCTTTCAACTCTAAAATAAATAGGTTAATATATAATAGTGACATGGGTAACTCCCCTAGAGCGGGAAGAACCAGTAAGTTAGGTCTATGATAGATGGTGATGTATGGTTCTGACCCATGTTGATATCACCTGGACCCATGGTTGCGGAGGGCAATCAGGTATTATCACAATTCGAGATGTGGAGTCTATTGTTTCTTCCTAAATACCTGACTGATGAGGCAAAGGGAGGGATGCATAAATGATCCCCCAATCAGCGAAGATACATCTGAACCACTGCCCCAGGTTCTGGCTCCCAAGAACATAAGTTGATAACTGGTAAGAGCATGGATGTGAATAGGTCGTTATCTGGTGTTCCATACCGTGCTGTTCCAGCAATACATATTTTATCCAACATCCATACAGTGTTTTTAGACTAGCGTGACATGATGTCTGCCACTAAATTCAGTTTCCCTGGTAGTTGGTAGCTGGTATCCAAATCTCTATCTGGATACGCTATTAATCCAGATTAATAGAGACAGTAACTCTAAGACTTTAGCCTCCATCACAGTGAGGAGGTGTTTGGTGAACTCACTGTGGTGGATGCCCATTTTGTGTTTATTGTGTGTTGTTATATTACATGTATGGCTGCAGGCAACAACATTTCGTTCAGACCGAAAGGTCTGAATGACAATAAAGGATTCAATTTAATTAATTCAATTCACAAATAGTGTTGGCCAGCTAGTCACATGGTGTCGATATGTTTCTACCCATATGGTTGACATATGCTACCTCGGTGGTGTTGTCAATTTGTAGTCTAACATACTGGTGATATAACCCAAAACAATATGATTTAAAGCCATGGCTACACTCACTTCCCCAGGTATATATGCCCAACGTTAGTAGTGATGCCTCCTGTGCATTCCATCTCCCGCACAGCTGGAGATGGGATTAGTAGCATCCCAATCCAAGGCCCATCAGTATGTGGTTCCATAGACGGGTAACTGTTAATGTTTGGTTAGGAACAAGCCTAATGTATGTTCCACCATATAACACTAGGGGCGCTGCACTGGCAGCAGCCTCTGCCTACAGCCTGTCTGTTTTTTCTGTCTTTTTTTATTATTTTTAGTTAGACTAAAGTGTTGTGTTGGGGGAACTTTAACTTTTCTATGTGGGGGAGGGGGGCAGGGTAAGGGGGAAACAGTCTCCCAGTCTCTTCCTGGCGGGGACGCGACTATTTCTCCGAGTCGCGTCCTCGCCCCCCACCTCGCGGCCTACCAGCTGGACCGGAGCGGCCTTTCCTGCCGGGGACCGGGAACCGGACCAGGGCTGCTACAGCGGCGGCGCAACGCTGGAGTCACCGCGGAGCGGGCGATACCTACCTGGGTCGCTGTTGGAGCTCCGGAGCGTTGGGCCGTTGCTCCAACATCGTGGAGCTCTGGTGCGGAGAGCTTCCAACGCGGGCGGTGCTGAACAACACCGAGGAGTCCTGGGGCGCCTTGTAGAGGGCCTACAGCAGCAGTCTCCACCCGGCGCGGCCTACGGACATTGGAAGCAGCAGACTCCGGTAGGAGGGGGCCGACTCTGTATCCACGCCGCTGAGGACGTCCCGCAGCCCCGACGTCGGACTTTTAATACCCCGGCGTGCAGTCCTGAACATCGGAGCGGCAACTGCGGAGGGCTTGGGGAGACCCTGACCACGGGGAATAGAGGAGGAAGAGACTGACTTTGGTGCCTTCCCACACAGTGGGGAACTTTGATTCTGCTGTGTGGGGATGTTTTATGTCAACTCTATAGTGTGTTGTGTCCTGTTGATTTTTAATGTATGGCTGTATGGAAATTCATTTCACTGTGCCATTAGGCACACGTGACAATTAAAACTATCTTGTATCTTGTATCTTGTATCTTGTACCATAGTGGCCTCTGTTGGTTGCTTCATTAGTCTGTCAGAATGACCCCCCCATAAATTATTGAGTGACGCGTGATTGCGCTCAGTAATTTGATTATGTAAAGGTCACGATATCATGTGGCTGGCACCCAGCCCCTAATGCCAATATTCTACTACCAGTCTGGTGGATGGTTTTGTTCCCTGCAAGCATCCATTAAGGCTGTACCCTTCCTTACGGCAAAGTCACTGCCATGTGAACTGTGTTAACGGTGAACCGCAGACGATCTGTTGTGTTAAATACATCTGTGGGCACCTCCAATGAGTACTACATAGCAAGCATATTTTAATACGATGCTTGTCATGTAGTACCCTAGGATCAATACCTTTGTTGCACCAAAGGTTCCCATCTGTAATGAATATAAAGTACGAAGTATTCAAAATTAGTCACCTCTATATTATGATAAGGATATTTAGGACACGAATTCCTGTGATTCGTGTTGGATGTCCTCCATAACTCCTATTTATATGGGCACTGTAGTTCAGTATGCGTTTAAGTTTGTTTCTATCCCTGTAAGCATGAACATTCATTTCGGTACATGCTGAACTGGAGGATAATGTAATGAATAATTCTAAGGTATACCCCTATGCATCTGAAATTTAAGTGATGATAGAAATAATTCTATGCATACAGATAGATCTGTTATCTCCCACCAACCTCGTAAGGAGTCAAACCCACCTTCCTCCATGGTTACTATAAGTAGGTTTCTCTGGAACTCTCTGCCGTAGAGGGTAGTCGAGGCCAGTTCATTGGCTATATTTAAGAGGGAGTTAGATGTGGCCCTTGTGGCTAAGGGGATCAGAGGGTATGGAGAGAAGGCAGGTACGGGATACTGAGTTGGATGATCAGCCATGGTCATATTGAATGGCGGTGCAGGCTCGAAGGGCCGAATGGCCTACTCCTGCACCTATTTTCTATGTTTCTATGTTTCTATGTTTGTTACTATTTCGGCATCCTCCGTGGTCGTTGAGGTGCCGGTGTCTGTGATGAGGGTTAGCGCATTTCCCAGGAAGTAGATATTAAGACTTCCTTAATGTGCCCCAGTTCCCTCTATGTGAAGTTCTTTCCCTGTTAAGATAAGATGCCCCCAAAGTTTAATATTGGAGGTTGGGAGGTTCCAGGTTAGCATATAAGGCCAGTGCATCCTGGTGATCTAGTGTGATGTCTTTTGTGTATAGTGCGGCCAATCCTGTCCCGCTGCTAGGACTAAAACTTTCTTTCATTTCAATTCCCTGCCATACCATGTTTAGGTTCATACTGGGAACATTCAGGTTTTGCAGTTCCCTGATGGTAAGTGTCTTCCAATAGGTTTTCTGCACCCTATGTGTACTAGGGGTATGTTCTGCTCCCCTGTTCAAGTGCAGCCCAAAATTGACCCTCTATACTCCCCTCTGATGAGAGAGAACACTGTGCAGCCCTACAAGAGGTACTGCTGTAGGACTTACTAGCTGCCCCTCTGTGACTAGTCTCCATCTCATGGAGCTGCCACGTACCTGCTCCAACAGCCGCTCCAGCTGGCCCCGATGCTCTCGGGCACCCAACCGGCTCCAATGCACATACATGGTCACTGGCCATCGCGGCTGCTCCTGAAGCCGTTCCTCCTGAGGCTGCTCCTGCTCCAGTTCCTGCAGCCACTCCAAGGATTGACTCTCGGTGTTCCCATTTGATGAGTGAGAAACACTGTGCAGCCCTACAAGAGGTACTGCTGTGGGGCTTACTATCTGTCCACTGTGGCTAGCCTCCATCTCCTGCCACTTTGGGGTATTTCCTCCAGCAGCCGTTCTAACTGGCTCTTATGCTCTCGGGCATAGGCCGCTCCCGGCTGCTGTTGCCCCATCCTGCAGCCGCTCCAACCGGCTCCCGTGCTCTCGGGCACTGGCCGCTCGCGGCTGCTTAGTTTCTGCTGCAGCCGCTCCAACTGACCCCCATGCACACGGGCACTGGTCGCTCGCGGCTGCTTTGTTTCTCCTGCAGCCGCTCAAACCGGCTCCCGTGCTCTCGGGCACTGGCCGCTCGCGGCTGCTTTGTACCTGCTGCAGCTGCTCAAACCGACCCCATGCACACGGGCACTGGCCACTCATGGCTGCTTGGTACCTCCTGCAGCCGCTCCAACCGACCCCCATGCACACGGGCACTGGCCGCTCGCGGCTATTCAGAGTCGGATTCCTTGGAGTCAACGACTCTGTGTATGCTTACCTCTCCGGACCGGTCGGGGCCGGCGCGGGAGCGAAGTCGGGCACAGCTGTTCCCATTACGGGAGATCAGTGTGCCGTTTGCTGCTGCTGCCGGCTGCCCGCAACTCCGCGGTTCTCCCCCGCCAGCTTCCCCACAGCCTTCATGGATCCGGTCCATGTCTCCACCTAAAAGGTAAGTGGAAGGAACGCAGAGTCTCTTACCTGCTGTTCCCGACTTTCAAATTCGGGAACGCAGAGTCTTCATCCCTGCTGTTCCAGGCTTTGAAATTTTGCCGCTAGGGGAACGTCGTTCCCCCTGCTGTGACTCGTTGCAATGCGTGTAGCGATATGACACGCATGCGTCCTGACGGTGTTCTTCACGTAGTCACTCATGTGACTCCGACGTAAAATTAAATCTGTTTCTTGATAAGGTTGAGGTTTCACAAGTGATTTTAGCCTGCTATTTGCAACTGCATCAACACCTTCAACCCCGTTTAACAATAAGAACATTTTTTCAAAACCACATCGTGGTCGCTTGGTGTTGACACCAATCTTACTTTTAGTGTTGCATTTAATGTAGTAAATTTTTTTCAGATGCTTTTCCTTGCTTCTTGCACTTTAACTGGCATTCCTCTACGAGACATTTCACCCAGCCTATCAGCGTCTAGATTTTAAAATCAGCTCAAAATATGAAACCACTGGCTTAAATTGGCAGTAGATGAAATATAAACAAAGGACAAAAATAGATTGCAAGAAAGAAATTTCACACCGACAGATGTCACAAACCATTTCACAGCTGATGCAGTGTTTTTGAATTGTAGTTAGTGTTATATTGTAGGGAAATGTAACATAAAGGCTAGCTTGGACAGAATATCTTTAGATTTTTGACTTGCAGCACAGATGTTGGCAAGACTGGAGGGATTGAGTTGGATACAGATACAGATTCAGCAATACAGGCCCTTAGGCTCACTGAGTTTGTGCCGACCAGCGATCCCCATTACACTAGCACTCACTACTCACTCGGGACAACTTATAAATTTTACCGAAAGCACACATGGGATGAATCTGTTCTCATCAATGAGACAGATGCATATCTTTACTTTTGACTTTGGCTACAGAGTCCGCGCTGACCAGCGACCACCCTGTACATTAGTACTATCCTACACACTAGGGACAATTTACACTTTACAGAAGTAAATTAACCTACAAAACTGTACGTCTTTGGAGTGTGGGCGGAAACCGGTGCATCCGGGAAAAACCCAGGTGCCTGTACAAACTCCGTACAGACAGCACCCGTAGTCAGGATCAAACCTGGGTCTCTGGTGCTGTATGGTTGCCATAGCACTGCGCCACCGTTGGGCCCCAAGTTATAAGGAGAGACTGAATAGGATGGGACTGTTTTTCCTGGGGAGAAGGAAGATGAGGAGTGACCTAGAAGTTTATAAAATCATAAGAGGCATAGATAAGGTAGATGCTCACAGCCTTTTCTCCAGGGACGGGGAATCTAAAACCAGAGAGGGTAGGTTTAAGGTAAAAGGAGAAAGATTTAAAGGGGACCTGAGGGCCAAGCCTTTCACAATGAGTGTGATCCATACGTGAAATGAGCTACAGGTGAAAGTGGTAGAGTCAAAGTCAAAGTCAAGGTATCCTTTATTGTCATTCAGATTTTTCAGTCTGAATGGAATTTTGTGCCTTGCAGTCATAACATAGAATAAAATAACAAAACACACATGGACACAGATTTAACATCCACCACAGTGAGTCTACCAGGCACCTCCTCACTGTGATGGAAGGCAAAAGTCTTAAAGTCCTTAAAGAGGTGGGTTCAATTGCAACATTTAAAAGACAGTAACATGGATAGGTACATGGATAGGAAAGGTTTGGAAGGATATGTGCCAAACACAGGCGAATGGGACTAATTCAGGTAGCACCTTTGTCAGCACTGACAAGTTAGCATAAACTGACAAGTTAGGTTTAGTTTATTAATGTCATGTGTATCAAGGAAAGGCTTTATTTTGCATGCAATCAAATCAGATAATACTATACATCAATACAATCAAGCCAAACTTGAACACAATAGGTAGAATAAAGGGGAAGATAGAGAGTACAGAATATAGTTCTTGGCATTGTACCATATCAGTTCCAAAGACAAAGTCCAATGTGTGAAATGGGGGTAGAGGTGATTCACACAGTACACTAGCATATGGGAGTTACCATTCAGAATCCTGATATAGGGGAACAAGTCTCATGGTGTGCGCTTTCAGGCTTCTGTATTTTCTGCCCAACGGCAGGAGGAAGAAGAAAGAATGACCGGGATTGTTCTTGTGTTGTGACTTTATACCAGGGGTAGGTAACCTATAGCCCATGGGCCGGCTCCGGCCCGTAACCCGAAATCATCCGGCCCACATGCGTATTTTTTTTTCACTTAGTTTTCGTGACCTGGGCGCTACAGCCAGTCCCGGGTCATGCAGGCGATTTGGGAACCACAGCCAGCCCCAGGGTACGCAAGTGACCTGGGAACTGCAGCTAGTCCCGGGGATGCAAGGGATCTGGGAACTGCAGAAAACTAATTGAAAAACACGTGAAAACTAATGCGAAAAACAAAATCATGTCACACTAGTTCATATGTATTATTAGTATGTATTATTATAAATTTCTGTATTATTAGTGTGTATTATTACTAATTACTAATTTAGTTAGTATGTATTATTATTAACTCCATTTATTAACCACTAGACTAAGTGGGACCCATTGGGTCCCATGTTCACAAGTGAGGGCTGGTCCCCCAATGCAATATTCCACCTCTTGGGGGGGGGGGGGCTTTCTGGAGTGCTAGTATGTGTGTTGTGGGCCAAAGGGACTGGTTTCCAGAGGGCTAATATGGACATTGTGGGCCGAATGGATTCTTGGGCTGGCTGCTCAGTGACTCAGGCCTGGTAGGCTGGCAGCTCAGTGACTCAAGGCTGGTGCGGGCTGGCAGCTCAGTCACTCAGGGCTGGTGGCTGTCAGCTCATTCACTCACTAGTGGGTTGGCAGCTCAGTTACTCAGGGCTGGTGGGCTGGAAGATCAGTTACTCAGGGCTGGTGGGCTAGCAGTTCACTCACTTGAAATTCCATTTCAAGCAGAGTGCAGGCCACCTCATTCAATTTCAAAGCATTTCTGGCAGAGTGCAGGCCACCACATTCAATTTCACAGCGTTTCAGGCAGAGTGCAGGCCACCTCATTCAATTTCATAGCATTTCAGGCAGATTGCAGGCCACCAAATTGCCAAACAACTCATTGCATTGTCATTAAGTACATTGCAGACTCACAGTTCAGTTGATTCACAGCTTAGAATGACAGTTGTGGCTTCACCACCGTGTTCTTCCAGAGTGACTGACTCATGTCCAGGCATCCGGGATTTTATAGTCCTGCCCGCCCCTCCTCTCTTACAGCATCCCCTCCCCCCCAAAACAATCAGTCTGAAGAAGTGTCCCGACTCAAAGCATCACCTACCCATGTTCTTCAGATATGCTACCTGACCTGCTGAGTTATTCCAGCACTTTGTGTATTTTTATTTGTATACCAACTTCTGTAGTTTCTTGTATCTTCCTTTTACCGGAATGCTGCCTGGAATAGAGGGTATTAGCTATCAGGAGACTGGACATTGGATTGTTTTATCTGGAATATCAGAGGTTGAGGGAAAACTGATAGAAGTTTTTAAAATTATGAGGCACAGATAGCATTGACAGTTAGAACCTTGTTCCCAAGATGGAAAAATCAAATTCTCGAGGCCATAGCTTTAAAGTGAGAAAGTCAAAATTTATAGGAGACTAGACCAAGTGCAGACCCATTGGGTCTGCTCCCCCAATGCAGAGGGAGGGCGGCATCACACGGGAGAGTTGGTCCCGAACACAATATTCCATCACTCACCCCTAGCCCCGAACTGCACATGCATGGCTGACAGGCACGGCAAGTGGAAAAATGATTTATTAAAGCTTAAAATGTGAATAACTCTTAAAATATAAAAATTTAAAAGTTAAAGATGAGATTTATTCAGTTCAGTTCTTTCTTGTTGTGTCTCTTGCTCCCCTGTTTTGTGTTCTTTCTCTTTGATCCTCGACATGTTCATTATTTCTTGTTGCATCTCTTGCTCCCCTCTGTTTTACATTCTTTCTCGTTGATCCTCGCGAAGTTCAGTTTTTTCTTGTTGCGCCTCTTCATTATTTCTGCTTCGCGCTCTTTTTCGGAGATCTTTCAAACATTATTATTTCTTGTTGCGTCTCTTCATTCCTTCTATCAAGCCAATGACATATGATTAAAAAAGACAATATTATCTATTATAGATATTTATTAACTTCTAAAGACAATTTTAGCTTTCAATCCATTAACATATGATTAGAAAGACATTGTGCTATCGTGCACCGTTTTGGTTGTATTTTGGCAACTTCCTGGTGTGTCTCTTGTTCCGTTCTGCTCGTTACTGCTTCTCGATGTCTTTTTGTGTTGTTCCTTGAACATCCTGCAACTCGATTGCTCCCGTTTCTTGGCATGATGTAAAAAAGAGAAAGATATTTATCACGATGTAGATATTTATAAACTTCTAAAGACAATTATACCTATCAATGCATTAACATATGATTAAAAAAGCCATTGCGCTGTCGTATACCATTTTGGCTGTATTTTGGCAACTTATTGTTGTGTCTTGTTCCTAGCGAACTTCCGTTATACTTTGGAGATCCTCAAGAGGTTCAGTCCTTTCTTGTTGTGTCGCTTGTTCCCTTCTGTTCCTTACTACTTCTCGACGTCTCTTTGCGATGTTCCTTGACAATCCTGCAACTCGTTTGCTCCTGCTTCTTGGCATGATTTTAAAAAGATAGATATTTATCATGATGTAGATATTTATAAACTTCTAAATGTTATCTATCAATCCATTAACATATGAATAAAAAATACATTGCGCTATCGTATACCGATTTAGCTTTTTTTTGGCGACTTCTTGTTGTGTCTCTTGTTCCCTGCAGTCCTTGCTTTCTTTCTCACAGATCCTCAAGACGTTCAGTCAAAATATCTGAGATACAGAAATTAGGTGACTTTGACAGCTCGAGACAAAAGGCAGCATTTGAACAAGCATGGTTTAAAGGCATTCTGATAAAACTGAAGTAAATGATAACCACCAGGGGCGCCGAGGAGATGGCCAGCCCTGCCGGCCGTCTGTTCGTTTTTTCATCTTTTTGTTATTTTTAGTGTCTGTTAAGAGTTTGTTTTAATATACTTTGGTTTGTTTTATGTGGGGGGGGGGGGGGGGGGGGGGGGGGAGGGGATCGGGGGAAACTTTTTTCACTTTCTTACCTTCCAGGAGATGTGATTGATTTTCGGATCACATTCGCCGGGCTCTGCGGCCTACCATCGATGGAGTTGGAAGCCTCCTCGGACTATCGTGAGCCCCACCGCGGGGCGCGTACTTAAAATCGGAGCTGATCCCTTGCCTGGGATCGTTCTCACCGCGGCCTGCGGACTTACCATCAAGGGCTCGCAGTCTCGGGAGAGGCTAGTCAGGTGCTCCAATGCTGCAGAAGGTTCGACCAGCCCCGATGCGAGGTTTGATTGCCCGGCGCAGGGAGCTGACAACCCCCCGATGCAGGAGCTGAACGCCTCGACGCAGAGGGCACGAATGCCGCCGGCTACGGGAGTCAAGAACGTCCCGTCAACGGAGGGCTCGAGGAAGAACAAAAGGAAGGCCTTGAACTTTATTTCGCCTTCGATCACAGTGAGGAATGTGTAGGAGTCATTGTGGTGGATGTTCATGTTAAAATGTGTTTTTTAGTCTGTTGCTTTTAATGGTATGACTGACCTGGCCAGTGAAATTCCTTCTATGTTGCAAAGCATGCTTGGCGAATAAAATCTGATTCTGATTCTGAAAATCTGATTCTGAAATAGGTATCAAGGGGAAAAAAACATTCCACTGGCCCCAAATATTTTGAAATACTGACCTTTCTTCCATCTTAAGATCCGAAGTTGGTATTCAATGATTGAAACAGAATTTTGATTAAATTTTGGAAAACACTTCCCTTATCATTATTAGGTAGAATAAATGCAATAAAAATGATCTTCCTACCACAATTACTATACCTATTTCAGTCTATACCGGTATATATACCAAAATAATTTAAAAAAAAATTAGACTCTAACATTACAAATTATATTTGGGACTATAAATCACATAGAATCACAAAAAAACACTTATGTAAACCAAAAGAGGTTGGGGGACTTTCACTTCCGAATTTTATGTATTATTACTGGGCAGTGCATATTAAGAATATGATTTATTGGTTGGATAGTTCTACCCAACAGACAGAATGGATAAAAATGGAGAAGGAGGATTGCCATCCTTGTAATATAGGAACGATCCTCTTTTCCCCCAAAAAACTGAATAACACAATATATAAGAAGAACCCAATTATATATGGTACAATAAGAATTTGGAAACATTATCTTTAAAATTAAGAAATCTATCACTGCTAATGCCAATAGCGAACAACCCTTTATTTAAACCATCTCTTATTGATAAGACATATAACCAATGGGAAAGTCTCGGAATTAGAAGGATCGGGGATATGTACGAAATGGGAAACCTACTATCATTCCAACAACTACAATTAAAATTTAAATTGAAAAACAACCAATATTTTAAATATCTTCAGATTTGCGACTTTGTGAAAAAATATATACAAGGATATCAAAAAGTAACTCCTGACTTATTGGAAGAAGCAATGAATATTGAAGCTGACTCACAAAAATTAATATCCTATTTATATAATAGTATTCTAAATATAGACCTACCATCGACAGAGGTACTTAGAGAAGAGTGGGAACGGGAATTAATGATAAAAATTACGAAGGTTAAATGGGAAAAATACCTGATATATATTCACAAATGTTCAATTAATGTAAGACATAATCGAATTCAATTTAAAATTGTACATAGATTATATTATTCAAAAACAAGATTGAACAAATTTTATCCAAATATATCCGCCACTTGTGATAAATGTCTAGCCCAAAAGGCAACTATAACACACTCCTTAGTTTCCTGCATAAATCTTTATAGATTTTGGAATGATATTTTTGAAATATTTACAAAATTATTCAAGACAAGAATGGAACCTAATACTGAAATTATTATATTTGGTGTAATGGAAGATGGGAATAAATTGAACACATCTCAAAATCTATTCCTTAACTATGGTTTAATAATAGCAAAAAAATTAATACTTACATTTTGGAAGGGTACATCAATACCAACGCTTAAAATGTGGATTGCAAGTATGTTGGACACCGCTCATCTTGAGGAAATGCAATTCCTCCTAATGGATAAATCAGACCAATTCATAATGAGTTGGTCTCCATTCGTCGTTTTTTTGGAATCATATGGTGCAACACAATTGTAAAAAATAACTGTTTCAGGACTGGACGAGGGTTGGTCAAGATTATAAATAATGATCTCCTTTTCTTTTTTATTTTATTTTATTTTCACTATTTTCTCTCTCAACTTTCTTCATTTACTCGTTTTCTTTCCTCACACACTATATATTTCACATCTTTCTATCCTTTACTATATAACTTCTTTTTCTTATTCTCATCTTTTTTCAATGTAACAAAAAAAAAAAAAGAAGTTGTACATAAAATGTATTATGAAAACATATATTAGGCACTTTGGTGCCATATGACTGTACTTACTTCTAATAAAATAAAATATAAAAAAAAAGAAACAGAATTTTCAATTCCACTTGCAACTCCTCAGAAAATGCAGTCCATGCTTACATACAAAAAACATTGACAATAGACCGAAGTGGAGAGTAACACTCATATCAAACAACAGAAAATTAAAGATAATCTCCCACTAGGCAGAATCTAATCACTTAACCTTGATACTCAATGCCATTACCAATACCAAATCCTCAACAATCAATATCTTGGCAATCATCATTTATTCAATAATTGACTCAATAATTGAAATGAACCTGATACATATACCCGAGATGTGCAGGCCTGTGGTTTTGAATGCTACTCACTCATTTTCTCTGAAACGTAAGCCTGGAAAAAAACACACTAACAGTCCCAAATATTTTCAATTACTTACCTTTTTTCCATTTTAAGATCCTACAATAGACAATAGGCAATAGGCAATAGGTGCAGGAGTAGGCCATTCAGCCCTTCGAGCCAGCACCGCCATTCAATGTGATTATGGCTGATCATCCCCAATCAGTACCCCGTTCCTGCCTTCTCCCCATATCCCCTGACTCCGCTATCTTTAAGAGCCCTATCTAGCTCTCTGTTGAAAGTGTCCAGTGAACTGGCCTGACTGCCCTCTGAATCAGAGAATTCTACAGGCTCACAACTCTCTGTGTGAAAAAGTGTTTCCTCATCTCCGTTCTAGATGGCTTACCCCTTATTCTTAAACAGTGGCCCCTGGTTCTGGACTCCCCCAACATCGGGAACATCAGGGCCACTTTTCAACATAATTGTATAAGGGGTAAGAGTGTTGTAAAAACAAGCCTGAAGGCTTTGTGTCTCAATGCAAAGAGCATTCGTAATAAGGTGGATGAGTTGAATGTGCAGATAGCTATTAATGACTATGATATAGTTGGGATCACGGAGACATGGCTCCAGGGTGACCAAGGCTGGGAGCTGAACATCCAGGGATATTCAATATTCAGGAGGGATAGACAGAAAGGAAAAGGAGGTGGGGTAGCGTTACTGAATAGAGAGGGGATTAAAGCAATGGAAAGGAAGGACATTAGTTTGGAGGATGTGGAATCGGTATGGGTAGAGCTGCAAAACACTAAGGGGCAGAAAACGCTGGTGGGTGTTGTGTACAGGCCACCTAACAGTAGTAGTGAAGTTGGAGATGGTATCAAACAGGAAATTAGAAATGCGTGCGACAAAGGAAAAACAGTTATAATGGGTGACTTCAATCTACATATAGATTGGGTGAATCAAATTGGCAGGGGTGCTGAGGAATAGGATTTCTTGGAATGTATGCGGGATAGTTATCTAAATCAACATGTAGAGGAACCAACGAGAGAGCAGGCTATTTTAGACTGGGTATTGAGTAATGAGGAAGGGTTAGTTAGCAATCTTGTTGTACGTGCCCCCTTGGGCAAGAGTGACCATTATATGGTTGAGTTCTTCATTAGGATGGAGAGTGACATTGTTAATTCAGAAACAATGGTTCTGAACTTAAAGAAAGGTAACTTTGAGGGTATGAGACGTGAATTGGCCAAGATTGACTGGCAATTAATTCTAAAAGGGTTGACGGTGGATATGCAATGGAAGACATTTAAAGACTGCATGGATGAACTACAAAAATTGTTCATCCCAGTTTGGCAAAAGAATAAATCAGGGAAGGTAGTACATCCGTGGATAACAAGGGAAATCAGGGATAGTATCAAAGCGAAGGATGATGCGTACAAATTAGCCAGAAAAAGCAGCATACCGGAGGACTGGGAGAAATTCAAAGACCAGCAGAGGAGGACAAAGGGCTTAATTAGGAAAGGAAAAATAGATTATAAAAGAAAACTGGCAGGGAACATAAAAACTGACTGTAAAAGCTTTTATAGATATGTGAAAAGAAAGAGATTAGTTAAAACAAATGTAGGTCCCTTGCAGTCAGAAACAGGTGAGTTGATCATGGGGAACAAGGATATGGCGGACCAATTGAATAACTACTTTGGTTCCGTCTTCACTAAGGAAGACATAAATAATTTGCCGGAAATAGCAGGGGACCGCGGGTCAAAGGAGTTGGAGGAATTGAGTGAAATCCAGGTAGCCGGGAAGTGGTGTTGGGTAAATTGAATGGATTAAAGGCCGATAAATCCCCAGGGACAGATAGGCTGCATCCCAGAGTACTTAAGGAAGTAGCTCCAGAAATAGTGGATGCATTAGTAATAATCTTTCAAAACTCTTTAGATTCTGGAGTAGTTCCTGAAGATTGGCGGGTAGCAAACGTAACCCCACTTTTTAAGAAGGGAGGGAGAGAGAAAATGGGGAATTACAGACCAATTAGTCTAACATCGGTAGTGGGGAAACTGCTAGAGTCAGTTATTAAAGATGGGATAGCAGCACATTTGGAAAGTGGTGAAATCATTGGACAAAGTCAGCATGGATTTACGAAAGGTAAATCATGTCTGACGAATCTTATAGAATTTTTCGAGGATGTAACTAGTAGCGTGGATAGGGGAGAACCAGTGGATGTGGTGTATCTGGACTTCCAGAAGGCTTTCGACAAGGTCCCACATAAGAGATTAGTATACAAACTTAAAGCACAAGGCATTGGGGGTTCAGTATTGATGTGGATAGAGAACTAGCTGGCAAACAGGAAGCAAAGAGTAGGAGTAAACGGGTCCTTTACACAATGGCAGGCAGTGACTAGTGGGGTACCCCAAGGCTCAGTACTGGGACCCCAGCTATTTACAATATATATTAATGATCTGGATGAGGGAATTGGAGGCAATATCTCCAAGTTTGCGGATGACACTAAGCTGGGGGGCAGTGTTAGCTGTGAGGAGGATGCTAGGAGACTGCAAGGTGACTTGGATAGGCTGGGTGAGTGGGCAAATGTTTGGCAGATGCAGTATAATGTGGATAAATGTGAGGTTATCCATTTTGGTGGCAAAAACGGGAAAGCAGACTATTATCTAAATGGTGGCCGATTGGGAAAGGTGGAGATGCAGCGAGACCTGGGTGTCATGGTACACCAGTCATTGAAGGTAGGCATGCAGGTGCAGTAGGCAGTAAAGAAAGCGAATGGTATGTTAGCTTTCATTGCAAAAGGATTTGAGTATAGGAGCAGGGAGGTTCTACTCCAGTTGTACAGGGTCTTGGTGAGACCACACCTGGAGTATTGCGTACAGTTTTGGTCTCCAAATCTGAGGAAGGACATTATTGCCATAGAGTGAGTGCAGAGACGGTTCACCAGACTGATTCCTGGGATGTCAGGACTGTCTTATGAAGAAAGACTGGATAGACTTGGTTTATACTCTCTAGAATTTAGAAGATTGAGAGGGGATCTTATAGAAACTTACAAAATTCTTAAGGGGTTGGACAGGCTAGATGCAGGAAGATTGTTCCCGATGTTAGGGAAGTCCAGGACAAGGGGTCACAGCTTAAGGATAAGGGGGAAATCCTTTAAAACCAAGATGAGAAGAACTTTTTTCACACAGAGAGTGGTGAATCTCTGGAACTCTCTGCCGCAGAGGGTAGTTGAGGCCAGTTCATTGGCTATATTTAAGAGGGAGTTAGATGTGGCCCTTGTGGCTAAGGGGATCAGGGGGTATGGAGAGAAGGCAGGTACGGGATACTGAGTTGGATGATCAGCCATGATCATATTGAATGGTGGTGCAGGCTCGAAGGGCCGAAATGGCCTACTCCTGCACCTAATTTCTATGTTTCTATGTTTCTAACATGTTTCCTGCCTCTAGCGTGTCCAAACCCTTAATAATCTTGTATGATTCAATAAGATCCGCTCTCATATATCTAAACTCCAGAGTATACAAGCCCAACCGCTCCATTCTCTAAGCATATGACAGTCCCGCCATCCCGGGAATCAACCTTGTAAGCCATCCCGGGAATCAAACTTGTAATGTCCTTCCCTCAATAGCAATAATATCCTTCCTCAAATTAGGGGACCAATACTGCACACAATACTCCAGGTGTGGTCTCACTAGGGCCCTATACAACTGCAGAAGGACCTCTTTGCTCCAATACTCAACTCTTGTTATGAAGGCCAACATGCCATTCACTTTCTTCACTGCCTGCTGTACCTGCATGCTTATTTTCATTGACTGATGAACAAGGACTCCCAGATCCCGTTGTACTTCCCCTTTTCCCAACTTGACACCATTTAGATAATAATCTGCCTTCCTGTTTTTGCTACCAAAGTGGATAACCTCACATTTATCCACATTAAATTGCATCTGCCATGCATCTGCCCACTCACCCAAACTGTCCAAGTCACCCTGCATCCTCATAGCATCCTCCTCACAGTTCACACTGCCACCCAGCTTTGTGTCATCTGCAAATTTGCTAATGTTGCTTTGAATCCCTTCATCTAAATCATTGATGTATATTGTATATAGCTACGGTCCCAACATCGAACCTTGCGGTACCCCACTAGTCACTGCCTGCCATTCTGAAAGGAACCCGTTAATCCCTACTCTTCATTTCCTGTCTGCCAACCAATTGTCTATCCATGTCAGCACTCTGCCCCCAATACCATGTGCCGTAATTTTGCCCACTAATCTCCTATGTGGGACCTTATCAAATGCTTTCTGAAAGTCCAGGTACACTACATCCACTGGCTCTCCCTTGTCTATTTTCCCAGTTACATCCTCAAAAAAGATTAGTCAAGCATGATTTCCCTTTCGTCAATCCATGCTGACTCGGACCAATCATGTTACCGCTATCCAAATGTGCTGCTATTTCATCTTTTATGATTGACTCCAGCATCTTCCCCACCACCGATGTCAGGCTAACTGGTCTTTAATTCCCTGTTTTCTCTCTCCCGCCTTTCTTAAAAAGCGGGATAACTTTAGCAACCCTCCAATCCACTGGAACTGAATCTATAGAACATTGGAAATGATCACCAATGCGTCCACGATTTCTAGAGCCACTTCCTTAAGTACCCTGGGATGCAGACCATCAGGCCCTGGCGATTATCAGCCCTCAGTCCCATCAGTCTACCCAACACCATTTCCTTCCTAATGTGGATTTCCTTTAGTTCCTCCGTCACCCCTGATCCTCTGGCCACTAGTACATCAGGAAGATTGTTTGTGTCCTCCTTAGTGAAGACGGATCCAAAGTTCAACTCATCTGCCATTTCCTTGTCCCCCATGATGAATACGAAGTTGATATTCATTGATGGTTACAGAATTTTCAATACCACTTGCAACTCCTCAGAAAATACATTCCATGCTGACATACAGAAGACCTCGACAATAGAAGTGGCAAGTAACACTCATGTCAAACAACAGTAAGATAAAGATCATCTCCAACAAGGCAAAATCTAACCAACTAAACTTGATATAGAATGCCATTACCAATACCAAATCCTCAACCATCAATATCTTGGCAATCATCATTTACTCAATAATTGACTCAATAATTGAACTGATCCTGATTCATATAGCCTAGATGAGCAGGGCATTGGTTGTATATCTTGCAGCAAATAATCCATCTGCAAGGTTTGTCAGGAAGCATGATAGCAGCTCCAACAGCGTTATATCCTAAAAGCCAATGCAACTGGCAAGATTGCAGCATCAACAACTTTCTATCCTAAAAGCTAATGCAACTGGCAACATTTTACATGTCACTTCATGTGTCCTTGAAGCTCTTTCTGAGGCAGCATGTTTAATCTTTTGCGTGCACAAATGTGATTGCTGAGTTAAACATCCCTTGTTGAACTGAGGAGAAATCATCAAGCTGTCGAAACTCTAGACGTTCATTTCTTTCTTGCATCTCCAGTTGCCCGTTTTGCGTTTTTTCTTTAACTTTAAGAAAAATTGAGCATTTACTTCAAGGGTCATCGCTCAATGAATCACATGTCTAATGACAACATTCCTGGTTGATGTCCCATTCTTCAGGAATACTTTTACATGTTCCTTCAGCTTTCCCCAGCCAAGAGCCACATGTAGTTGTCCATGCTGACCAGTTTCTCGAAGTATATCAACACCTTCTCCATCATTTGTCCTTGCGCTTTATGAATCGTCATAGCAAAATTTGACTGAGTTTTGAAATAGCTCCGCCTAACGGGAATGTCTTCGCCTTCTGTCAAATTGATCTTTATCCTAGTAATGAGAACAATCTCATCTTTGAAGGCTCATATTTTGATTCTTGCAACAATCAGATTATTGTGTCGCTGTTCTGCAATCAACCTCGTTCCATTGCATAGCCTTGGGGGTTGCAAGTTTCTCATTAAAATGATTGGAGATCCTTTTTTCAATTCCAATTTGTGTGGTGGTAATCCAGAGATCTCGACTGAATTGAGGAATTCTGTTGTGAAGTAAGTAGAATTCGTTCCCTCACATTCGTCACAGTAATTAAATAAAAGTACTCCATCATAGTTCCAGGGAAGCATCTGATACAAGTAGAATTGATGCTTCTCATTGTATCGTTGTGAGGAACCAAGATACAATTCTCGGAGAATAATGTTGCAGGATGGTCGAATGCTGGATAGATATTATCAATACAGTCCTCCAGTGTTTTTGCTGAGAGAACCATGTCTTCTGGAATTTAAATTTAATTGTCTTCATTCTTTTCAATCCTGTCTCCTCCAACATCCAACAAAAATTGAGAATACTCACCCTCTCCCTCTGTCAATTGCATATGCCTCTTCAAATCAAACTTGGTGAAAGTTCTCCACAAGTAGGATCTCTTGATGCAGGAATTTTCAACATCAACATCATTTCCCATTTTCACAACAGAAAGTAGTTGGCGAAAATTACCACAACAAATTGTAAGAATTCCACCAAAAGGATCCTCCTTGCGGCATACATCTTGAAGGGTTCTGTCCACCACTTCAAAGCTCTCCCTCCTAATCATTGGGCACTCATCCCAAACAATGAGCTTCACTCTCCTGATAAAACCTCCCGTTTTAGAGTTGCTGTCAATGTTGCACGATGTATTCTCCGTCATGTGGATGGGTATCTTGAATCGAAAATGTGCAGTTCTTTCACCAGGCAATAATGTAGCTGTTATACCAGAGGATGCTACAGCAATAGCGACTTCACCTTGGCCTCTAACTTTGGAGAGGATCAAATTTGTGAGAAATGTGTTCCCTGTTCCTCCTGGTGAATCAATAAAAATCATTGAAGGTAGATTCCTTTGCAAGCAGTTGCACAAATGGGCATACACTTCGCTCTGCTCAGCATTCAGCAGAGGCTCCTTCTCCTCAACAAATCGCTGTTGTTCTGATCTATTGTAATTGAATTTATTAAGTAAATCAAAATTTTCCCCATCAATGTCCATCCTTTCATTTCTTGGTCGTGGCAAATAAAAGTTTTCCAGAATATTGTTATAATTCTCAAGCTTGTCCTGAATATATAACAGAGCCTGATCATGATGCCTCTCATCAATCATGATATTTGGATCACTGTTTGGTCTTTGTTCTCTTTCAAGGTAATCCTCAGATGTTGAAAAGCGATCCCATAATTGTCAAGGATCATTGATGCCAGTATTTGTCAGCAAAACAACAAACAAATTCCTCATTGTACTGGGGAGTCTTGTCATTTCAGCATCTTCCATTGTTCGTTGCCAATGGTCGTCAGCTTCCAACAAACCACTTTCTCTGCAGACGTCTTTGAAGGAGGGAAGAATATCTCCATCATGTGTTTTCAATGACTCAAAGGATACTGGCCCTTTGAGGCAATGGAGAAGCAGTCTCAAGTAGTAGAGCTCACCACATCTTGGAGAAACTGTATCCACTCATCCCAGAACATAGGCTTCAAAAATACCTAGGAAATCTTCCACTCTCTCCCCAACCTTCCTTCTTTGCTATCTCTCCTATTGTTCTATGTATAAAATCGGGGTACATCAGCGTATATAGTGTTCTTGCAAATGGATCTTCAGAACACAATGCCATGAATTCAGTCAAAGTCATTCCCGCAATATCATCATTCCTCACCTGCTGAGCAGCATTGACTCTGATAACGACTCATTGTTCTTGTGGTAGATGTACCTGGAGTCAAATGACAGCGTGGTCTTTCTCCTGAAATCCAAGGATTGATGCCACTGCCTCTGAAGGACCAATGTATCTGCCAGTCAGGTTCTGTGTAAGCTCGTCATTTATGTTAAACTGCCTGATCACTCCCCTTCAAGGTGTACTTGATTGAGTGTACAGAACAGCATATTTTGACGTTGATGTGACATTTGAAAGCCTTCAATAGTTCAGCATTATAGGGCACCACCCAATTGGAAGTAAAAGTCGAAAACCGGCGTCCTTCTTGATGTCCCTGAATTGGCAATATGAAGAAAAATGCAGAGAGAAACCTGGAGAAGGGCAGTGAATTAGATTTAAAGCAGATAGAAAAAGAGAAATGAGCAGTGGGAAAGAATGATTTCACACCATCAAAATCGCAGCCTCCAAATGTATTGGTTTATTGATGAATGTTGGATTAATGAGAGAATGTCAGCTCTCCTTCGCTCTCCATAGATGCTACCTAACCTACTGAGAATCTCCACTATTCTGTTTTTAATTCAACTAACTATTTCCAGAATAAAATTCTCAGTAGGCCAAGGAGCTTCTGTATTCGGTTGAAAGAGAAACCAAATTAACGTATCATTTGGAGGGTGTTCAGAATGATGAAAGGTCTTCTTTTAATTCTGTATCTGGTGCTGGTTCAAAGGACCGAATGGCCTCCTCCTGCACCTATATTTTATGTTTATTCTAGACATGCTGCCTGACCTGCCTAGGTTAGCAACATTTTCTATTTTTATATCTGATTTCCAGCATCAGCAGTGTTTTGGATTGTCAATAGTTCTGGAAGATCCGCCGTCTCCCCACCCTTTTCACCCTCTAACGGATGAAAAGTTGTATTCCGTTGGCAATTCATATTACAGTTACTGTGTTATTTCAAGCAAGATACAGCATAATGTTCCAATTTGCTTGCTTAAATTGCATTCTGTTCAGTACATATTATGAAATAAGTCATTTAGAAAAAACATAAATGTTTCATGTTTGCAGCAGTGAGATGGTTTGAGTGGAGAATCCACAGTATTGGCACAGACACCAGAAGTAACCGTCCTGCATCAATGAAAGCATACGGACATGTACAGAATAGAAAAGACCTTCTCACCCATGAAGAGTTTGGTCAAATCATGTCCCAAAGGGACACATACGAGGATTTCAACATGGGGTTTCTAATTAAATCATTGAATACTGCTGTAAACATAATCAACTCTAGTTTTCTAGGCCTTGTGCTCTGCATTTTCTTCGCCAAATATCATCAGCTTTTATCTCTTTTAAAATCTGCCTCTTTAACTAACCATGATTGAATGGCGGAGTAGACTTGATGGGCCGAATGGCCTAATCCTGCTCCTATCACTTATGACCTTATGACCACTTGACCTTATGACCCCTTAAGGATAAGGGGGAAATCCTTTAAAACCGAGACGAGGAGAACTTTTTTCACACAGAGAGTGGTGAATCTCTGGAACTCTCTGCCACAGAGGGTAGTTGAGGCCAGTTCATTGGCTATATTTAAGAAGGAGTTAGATGTGGCCCTTGTGGCTAAGGGGATCAGAGGGTATGGAGAGAAGGCAGGTACGGGATACTGAGTTGGATGATCAGCCATGATCATATTGAATGGCGGTGCAGGCTCGAAGGGTCGAATGGCCTACTTCTGCACCTAATTTCTATGTTTCTATGTTTCTATGACCTGGTGGTGCTGGTCCTAATGTCTTTTTCTTTGCTGTTGTGTTAATTTTCATCTGATAACAATGACATTTCTTAATCTTATGGTTTTATGTAGAGACTGCTATATACATGGCACTACTACTTCAAAAGTGCTACCTGATGCAATGCACTGTTGCTTTCAAGTGTGGGCAAGAGAGTAAATGTTGTTCCCATGACAGAGTTTGACGCAGTGGCCACTCGGTGTCACTGTGGAGCAGTTTGTGGTTCATAGCCTCCCCGGTAACCATGTTGGAAAAGGAAAGCGAAAAAGGAAAAAAATTGCAATTGTAAGCGTAAGAGGAATTTAGTGATGTCCCATAGATGGTGCTCTTTGCGTGCTGGTCCCAGAAGGGGTCTGCTATCATACATTGCAATTGCTCCACTTTTTTAAATCTTTATTTCAGCAGAGCATTTCTTACACTAATTATGTTATTCTTCAGCTCCTCTCAGATGTGTAAATTCTTCAATTTTCCATGGCCAAATGGCATGCCGGAACAACTCCTGGAGCTGTGAGGTCCCAACCAGCGAGGCCTACCGTGACTGTCAAGATCTACAGCCTGCCGATCTCCCAGAGCCTCCACTCAACTTTGGTCAGGCCGCATTTGGAATATTGCATACAGTACTGATCGCCCCATAACAGGAAGGATGCATAGTCTTGGGAGAGGGTACAAACGATTTCTACCAAATGATGCCTCAATTAGGGGGTATTAGCTACAGGGAGGATTTGAACACAAGAAGCTGGAGTAACTGAGCAGGTCAGGCAGTATCTCTGGAGAATACGGATCGGTGATGTTTCGGGTTGAGACCTTTCTTTTGGACAGATTTAGATTGATTTGTCTGGAAGACTGGAGGTTGGGGGGGTGGGGGGAACACCTGATGGAAAGTATATAAAATTATGTGAAGCATAGGTAGGGTAGACAGTTTAGTTTAGTTTGGAAGTACAGTGCAAAAACAGGCCCTTTGGCCGACCGAGTCCATGTCAACCAGTGATCCCCAGACACTAACACTATCCTACACACTAGGGACAATTTTACAATTTTTACCAAAGCCAAAAACCTACAAATCTGTAAGTGTTTGGAATGTGGGAGGAAATCTGTACAGATAGCACCTTTAGTCAGGATTGAACCTGGTTTTCTGGCGCTGTAAGGCAACAACTCTACTGCTGTGCCACCCAAGAAACTTTTTCCCAGGATGGATATATCAAATATTAGAAGGCATAGCTTTAAGGTGAGAGGGGCAAAGTTTAAAGGAGATGTGTGAGACAAGTGTATTACCGAGGGTGGTGAGTGCCTGGAACATGCCGCCACAGGTGGTGGAAGCAGATATGATAGTTGCATTTTAGAGACTTTTGGATAGGAACATGTATATGCAGGAAATGGAGGGATATGGATTCAGACAAGAGCTGATCTTAGCATCATGGTCAGCGCAGGCATCGTGGGCCGAAGGGCCTGTCCTGTGCTGTACTGTTCCATGTTTTACATTCTGGTAAATCTCCTCTGCACTCTATTCTGTATAATTGCGTACTTCCTATGACACTGTGTAAAACTGGTGTTTTGTACAGAGGGGTTTGCGTATGTTCAGAGGCATTATACTCTATTACATGCGCTTTAGGTTTATCACTTTATTACGTGGGTACTGTACAGATGGATATAACTCTGCTGCTGCTTAACAGTGTGATAGCAATGCTGGATTCAGTGTTTCACTGATTTGCAAGGAACTCCTGAGCATAGTTATGAGACCTGCCCAATACATCACACAGAATTAAAGTACATTGCAGAAATGTGTTTCATGTTCCTTTGTGTGTTGGGAATGACAAAATAAAGCTTGTGGCAACACTGTTCACTTGAAACAGTCTCTCGTGGCTCATTGCAATCTTAGAAATTGCTACATGGGGATACAGAGGAAATGCCGGTTTTCCTGGCACATCTCGTGGGATATTGATGCAGGTTATTAATATCCAACAATTTACACATGAGTGTTGAACAGTATCTGTGATTCCAGGAACATGGCTTGCTGAGCAAGCATGTGTAATGGCCTCACTGAATTCACCTAAATAATTGTCAAATGTATATGTAACCAGAGCACGTCTTGCCCAAAGGCACCCTCTTGCCCCTCTTGCTGTGAATTTGGCTCCTTAGATTGGTGACAAATTTGTACAACTTTGAACAAACATATGACAATAGACAAATATAATACACATATAATAATCTTATATGTTTCAATAAGATATCCTCTCATCCTTCAAAATTCCAGAGTATAAAAGCCCAGCTGCTCCATTCTCTCAGAATTGAACAGTCTTGCCATCCCGGGAATTAACCTTGTAAACCTACGCTGCACTCCCTCAATATCAAGAATGTCCTTCCTCAAATTAGGGGACCAAAACTGCACATAGTACTCCAGGTGTGGTCTCGCTAGGGCCCTGTACAACTGCAGAAAGACCTCTTTGCTCCTAATCTCAACTCCTCTTATTGTGAAGGCCAACATGCCATTTGCTTTCTTCACTGCCTGATGTACCTACATGCTTACTTTCATTGACTGATGAACAAGGACCCCCAGATCCTGATGTACTTCCCCTTTTCCCAACTTGACACCATTTAGATAATAATCTGCCTTCCTGTTTTTGCTACTAAAGTGGATAACCTCACATTTATCCACATTAAACTGCATCTGCCATGTATCTGCCCACTCACCCAACCTGCCTAGTCACCCTGCATCCCCATAGCATCCTCCTCACAGTTCACACTGCCACCCAGCTTTGTGTCATCTGCAAATTTGCTAATGTTACTTTCAATCCCTTCATTTAAATCATTGATGTATATTGTAAATAGCTGCTGTCCCAGCACTGAGCCTTGTGGTACCCCACTGGTCACTGCCTGCCATTCTGAAAGGGACCCATTAATCCCTACTCTTTGTTTCCTGCTGCCAACCAATTTTCTATCCATGTCAGCACTCTACCCCCAATACCATGTGCCCTAATTTTGCCCACTAATCTCCTATGTGGGACCTCATCAAATGCTTTCTGAAAGTCCAGGTACACTACATCCACTGGCTCTCCCTTGTCTTCCTAGTTGCATCCTCAAAAAATTCCAGAAGATTAGTTAAGCATGATTTGCCCTTCGTAAATCCATGCTGACTCGGATCGATCCTGTTACTGCTATCCAAATGTGGAAAATGGAAAATGATCACCAATGTGTTCACGATTTCTATAGCCCCTTCCTTAAGTACCCTGGGATGCACACCATCAGGCCCTGGGGATTTATTAGCCTTCAGTCCCATCAGTCTGCCCAACATCATTTCCTGCCTAATGTGGATTTCCTTCAATTCCTCTGTCACCCCAGATCCTCTGGCCACTACTATATCAGGAAGATTGTTTGTGTCCTCCTTACTGAAGATGGATCCAAAGTACCTGTTCAACTCATCTGCCATTTCCTTGGTCCCCATAATAAATTCACCTTTTTCAGTCTTCAAGGGTCCAACTTTGGTCTTAACTATTTTTTTCCTCTTCACATACCTAAAGAATCTTTTACTATCCTCCTTTATATTCTTGGCTAACTCACCTCATCTTTTCTCCCCGTATTGCCTTTTTATTTATCTTCTGTTGCTCTTTAAACATTAAGACAAAAACAAAGGACATTTATAGTTACATACACCAATTGGTGCAGTGAAATTTGAGTTACCATGCAGCACACAAATAAGATAAACACATCACTATAGAATTTAACATAAAACATAAAAACACCCCCCTCAGCGGAATCAATGTTTCCCACTGTGAGGGAAGGCAACAAAGTTCAGTTTTCTTCCTCATGTTCACCCGTGGTTGAGGCCTATTGAAGCCTCCGCAGTCGCCGCAACAACGGCCCGATGTTTCAGGCCCTCTCGCCGGGATAATCGGGACTCCGGTGTCGGAACGGAAGAACACTCAGTGGCATGGAGTTTCCGAATTGGCCACTTCCTACTGGAGACCACGGCTTCCGAAGTCCACAGGCCATGCTGGGCAGAGCTCCAACACTGGCGATCCCTGGCAAAGGATCCCAGGACTCCGCGATGTTAGAGTCAGCGCCGCCCGCGGCTGGAAGCCTCTCAAACCACAGCTCCACGATGTTGAACAGCAGTCCCAACACATTGGAGCTTCACATGGCGATCCCCGGTAAGGCCTTGCCCTCTCCACGATGGCAATCCAGAGCTGCGCCACCGCTGATGATCTGACTGGTCTCTGGCAGGCAAGGCCGCGCCAATCCAGATGGTAGGCACTCCACAAACTACCTTTCTTGGGGTCCAGTATCAACCTGATTTTTGCAATCTACCTGCATGTTGAAATCACCCGTAACAACCGTAGCATTACCTTTACGACATGCTAATTTTAACTCTTGATTCAACTTGCACCCTATATCCAGGCTACTGCTAGGGGCCCTGTAGATGTCCCATTAGGGTATTTCTATACATACAATTCCTTAGTTCTATCCATACTGACTCCACATCTCCCGTTTCAATGTCATCCCATGCAAGGGACTGAATTTCATTCCTCACCAACAGAGCTACCCCACCCCCTGTGCCCACATGTCTGCCTTTTCGAATAGGAGGTATACCCTTGAATATTCAGTTCCCAGGGCTTATTATTCTTCTAAGGAGTGGGAATAATGAATTCTTAGACCCTTTATGCCTGCTGGCCAAGCATTTTGCATGTTGCTCAACATAAGGATACTGGCCTATTAATACAAGACCTCCAATAGAAAGGAGACACAAGAGACTGCAGGTGCTGGAACCTTGAGCAAAAAAAGCAAACGGCTGGAAGATCTCACTGGGTCAGGCAGCATCAGTGAAGGCAAATTAACAGATGATGTTTTGGGTTGGGGTTCTTTTTCTGAATTACGCAGTAGAGCAGAGAAGGTTGGCGGAGATGAGTGGAAGGAGTGGGATAAGAACTGGCTAGTGATGGGTCCATACGGATGAGGAGGTATTTCCAACTACAGATACTTCCGATAGAAAACCGTCTGAATAGAAATAGAACAGGGCAGTTTGGTGTACTGATCCCTGATTCCAATTGTAATACATGGACTTTAAGGGGATCGGGTGGAAGATGGGCAGCTGGAGATCCTGATTGATCTTCACCACACTTGTATTTTTGTAACTTTCCACCTTACCAGCTCCTCCATCTGAACCTTACGTTGATTTGGATGAAAGCAGATGTGGAGCGTGTTGAAGGTGGAAATTAGTGGCAAGCCTGGGCAAGGAACATCTTTGTATGACCTGATGCTGCTAGTAGTGAGGAAATCTAAAGAAGCTTCGTTAACTTGTACTATACGCAGCTCTCCCACAAGTGACCTCGAAACAGGCCTGATCTTACAAGCTAGCCATCTCTACTTGCGCTCTGGCCTTGTCCTGAAGAGGTGGGACATGTCCTTTTGCCTGTCTTACACACAATACAGCAATGAGTGAAATAAAAGCAGAAAATCTGGAAACTGAGTTCAGGCAGCATGTGTGGAAAGAGAAACAGTTAACATTTAGGTCAGAGATCCATAGTTAGAATTGTAAAATGGAGAAACAAGATGGGCAATGGAAAGGAGTGGAACAGAGGGACAATGTGTGCACTGGGTGCAGCACATTAGACTGAGAGATGTGCACCTAAGAAGATTGGATAGTGTGAAGGGAAGAGGTGAAAGGGGCAGACCTCTATCACTGATTTCCATTTGTTTTGATTTTCTATTTGATTCATTCCATTAAGGCCACTTTGCGATCAACCTCTGGGCCTTCCAAATCTACAAATAAACAAGGTGGCAGAGTAGACAGCTACTTGAGTTGCTGCCTCATAGCTCCAGCGATCCAGGTTCAATCCTGACCTCTGGTGCTGTTCATTGTAATTTGTATGTTCTCTACTGCGTGGGGTTCCTCCTAGTGCTCCAGAGACATGCTAACTTGAAGGTTAATTGCCCACTGTAAAATGTCATGAATGTTTAGCGAATGGTAAAATCTGCAGAGAATGAAAATGGCTTGCTTGATGATTGCCACAGACTCAGTGGGCTGAAGATAGACACAAAATGCTGGAGTAATTGAGTGGGACAGGTAGCATCTCTGGAGAGAAGGAATGGGTGGTGTTTCGGGTCGAGACCCTTCTTCAGACTTCTTCAGACAGTGGGCTGAAGAGTCAGTTTCATTGCGATCTGACTCTATGACCAGGTCAACATGAGTAACATGAAAAAATAGGGTGACGACCCCAGCATAGAGGTGGTGTAGGGAGACTTCCTGCTGCCACAGAAGGTAGTTCTTAGATTGAGCAGTATTACTCCTGAGTTGTCACAAAAACAAAAGGTGTATGTGTTTAGCTCTATTGGCTCACTTTTAAAAACATTTTCAGTTTTAACTGTAAATCGTGCTGAGGTACATTTTCACGGTATCCACAGTTCTCAGATTGCTTTATCCAAGTAACTGATTTTTATATACCTGTAAACAGCTAGCACCAGTGGGTTAGACATCACAGTCTATTTTGAAGTCCTGCTTTGTCCTAATGTCTGTACAATTCTGTAAAGTAGTCATTGGGTAATGGTTGAGATTGGTTGCCTAGTCTGGGTGTTCTCACCCTCTTCCGGTAAGGATATGGCGATCAACTACAGAGCTGCAAATTCCCCGTGAAAGATCGCTCACACCAACTTGTTCAATAAGGCAGCTCCCTGTACGTTTCACATTAATGTGTCAACTAGAAAGAAGAAGCATGAATACTTAATACTCATCTTAATTGAAATAAGGAGAGTAAAATAATTAAATTCAATGCAGCAATTAATTTATTTTAATTTGCTGTGTTTACACTTAGGCTTAATCTTAGGAGCATGTCTGAACACACCAGACAAATCTAATTTCAGAAAAGGACCAAATGAGCTTACTATTAAAGGAATTGCAAGGAAGAAAGTTTTACTGATAAAAATGAATAAAACTGTCAGGGACTATCTCAAAAGTCAAGAATGACTATTCATCAGGTTTGGACAGGGTGCCACAGTGTTGCAGCTGGAGGAGCAGCTGCCTCATAGATCCAGTGAACGGGTTCACACCTCATCTCGAGTGCCATCTGTGTGGAGTTTGCATGTTCTCCCTGTACCTGCGTGGGTTTCCCCCTTGGTACTCCAGTTTTCACCCAAATCCCAAAGGAGTGCAGGATGATAAGTTTATTGGCTGCTTCAAGTTGCACTAACATGAAGGTTGCACAAAAAGGTACCCCGTGGAAGTGAAGGTTATAGGAATCAAGTGAAAACTCTCCAGTGGGAGGAATGGTATCTGGGACATCAGGATGTCGTTATAAGTGAAGAGCAATCAACACACACAACTTTCCTCAGACTGTAATACTTCATCAATAACCTTTCCTCCGCGATAAAGCCAGAATTGGGACTGTTCACTGACTGCATGATTCCCAGTTCTGCGTTGTTTTGCTTTAAACATCTCTTCAGCATTTATTGGCATCATCATCACCCAGTTCCTCAACATCAGTACTTTGGGTGACCAATAACCCACCTGCCCCAGTCATGTAAATGTGACAAATGTTTAAACCCACCAGTCATGGATTTCAAGAGACTGTAGCAACTTGATAAAGCAATTCATTTCAAAGATGCCTTATTCACCAGCCTAGACATGCAAACTTTCATCTTAAGCAAACAATGGATGTTGCATGAGTGGCTGGCATTTTGCACAACTGCAAGCTGTCTTCAGCAGGCTCTCGCCATCTAGAAGAACAAGGGCAGACTATGGTGCAATAAGAACAAGATCATTTGGTTACCCCTGTAAGTCGCTACTATTCTGACCTGAACATACTTTGGTACTCTATTGATCTGTCGGGTCAAACTCAATGCCAACAACCCTGTGTAAGCATTTACACTGCAAAAAACTACAGCTGGGCTGGAACTTGCCATCACCCCTTTCAAGATAATGAGAAATTGCCACCCTAGATAGCAATGTTCATAGCTGAGGAAATTATTATTTTTAATCCATCTTTCTTCTTCCGGTCCCTTGCTCTCCCTTCCCTTTCCCTCTTTCCCCAGAGGCATGAATTGATACTTTTGACTAATCACATACTTAATGAAACCGGTCATGTAGAATAAGTTAGGCAATAATGTATGATTTCACTAACCACGTTATAATGAATATTCTGAAACTAATACTATTAAATACTTTACAGCAAAGTCATTGGTTCTATTATGACTCAATGAAGTGTACATCGTTTCTCTGGAGGGCATATAAATTGATGTTAAAATTTGGAAATGAATTTGCAATGCACTTATCAAATCAGTGACCACCCTCCTCATTAAATTGCTAAAGGTCAGTAACTCCCACTCCAGAATTAGTCACAGAATGATATCGCTGAAAAGTGAGCTCTCTGAGGCTTCACTAAACAGTGTGGGGCAAGAAGTGGTATTGAAGCAACTCGCCCGTTTTGAAATGGTAACAAGAACTGAATACACCAGTTGTATCAATGCATTGGTATGAGCATGGGTGAGGCTGCATTTCATTCTTTGATATGTGATCAAGCATTGGTGTTACATTCAGCTCACAATCCTTAACTGCAGTTTGCAAAGCTGTATCACGAGGCTGTGAGGTATCCAAAAAGCTTACATAAACCAAAATAATCCTGTTACCATCCATCAATCCTTAAATCGATTGGATCACATTTAGTCACTAAGTAGCGATTAACAATGGAACTAATGGTAAAAGCCTTCCTCGCAGAGCATCATTAACTATTTGGAGAATAATCCATTGCCAAAAGGGGGAAAAGAGGTGGCTTTTTAGTGGAGGATAATTTTAAATTGATTTCCAGTCGAGTTAGTATGAATCTAATGACAGCTCCTTTGTGAAATTTTATGTAATCAAAGACATAGCAAATTATTGCCTGCAAGTAGGCCAGTTAATCAAAAAAATCACCACATCACTGCAGAGACAGAAAATCCTTAAAGTCATAATTATTTAATGCGGAGAACTTAATTTTTTCTCAGCTTTCCTTTTCATATGCAATTCTATCAGATCTTGATATGCACGGGAATAAACAACATAGAGCTTTGGTTAAAAAATAACTGTGAGCCAAGGGGGTAGCTGGTGATAAACCGGCTTCATCTGCACCCAAAACGGATGCTCAAACATGAAAATGTTGTGTGAAAATCATGGCAGACGAACTGAGACATGGGATGCACATTGGTCATTCATATTATTAATGCGTCAGCTCATGACCAGAGTACTGATAGCATAGTCTGTGCTAATTGAGTAAGGACATTAACCTTACCTCAAGGATAGACCAAGAGGTAAAATCTTTAAAAAGAGATTCCAGCATTTTATTAAGTATAGAGTTAGAATAACGAGGGCAGACACAAAATGCTGTAGTAACGCAGCGGGACAGGCAGCATCTCTGGAGAGAAGGAATGGGTGATGTTTCGGGTCGAGACCCTTCTTCGGAATAACAAGGGACCTTGTTTTCTTGCTTTAATTTTGTGTAATCAGGAAGGAAATTTGTACTAGCTTCACAGAATTAAATTGCGAATGGTACCAAGAAATTGCACAAGCTTTATCGCTCAGACTAAAGGACATTTGGCCTAATTGGCTTTTGCTGTTCACTCTTCTCACTGTGGTCCAAACTAGAAGAAACTAAAATGATTCCAGTACTTGAAGCAAGCCTTGTCATGTCAATCGCATGCTCTTCTCCCGTTCTCTATCCACGGCCACTCGCATACATAGCTGTATCATGTGGGGCTCCCATGTCTTCATGCTCCTGCCCAAGAATAGTGGTTAAATAGCTACAGCCTTCTGGGCAACTTGGGTGCTGTATGATTCTATGTCTTCCACGGGGGCAGGGGGAGGGGTTGGGGTGTGTGAAGTTGTGTCGGGGATGGCAGCATCAATAGCATGTTTAGTAAATGCATTGGAATTACAAGCCTCAATCTAATTTAATATCTGAAAATGGGCCTGCAGTGCAATCTCTGTCAATGTCAATGCCGTATTGAGAGCTCTGATTTTAACTCTTTCACTAACTCTGCATTCTGTGTGACTGTGATCATGTGGCCATTTGATCTGTAATCTTTTACAATCACCTCTCCCTGCATCTCCTACCATCAGCTTGACAGGATCGCCCTTGCTTGATTGTACATCTCTAGCAACAGTTTTTTGATGAATGTTCCCAGCATCTAGGCCCAATGTCTTTATTTCTAAGCTGGTATATGAGCCACAGTCCCAGTAATTATGGAAATGTTGGAGGGAATGGGAGAACAGGTGCAGCGGCAAGCAACCTCAGACATGCAATCATTAAATATTTATCGTCCAGAAGGAGGCCATTTGGTCCATTATGTCTGGGCAAGTCAATCGAGAATTTCCAGGCTGAGCTCATCTTACATCACTGGATCTGTTGCCCTGCTTGTCACATCTCTTGTAGAGCACTATAACTGAAAAGGTTTTCTTCCTCTCCCACCTTTTCAGGTTGAAGTTTGCGGCACCACTACCTCTGTGGTGAAATAATTATTCTCCTCTCATTATTCCCCTCTTAACTCTCCTCTAATCCTTCTACCAGCATCTCCATATCAACTCTTATCTACACTTCAAACTGCCTTGGGAAAGCAGCCAATCTGATCAAGGACCACTCATACCAAGGTCATTCCTTCTTCTCCGCACTCCCGTCAGGCAGAAGATACAAAAGCTTGAAAGCATGTACCACCAGATTCTAAAAAACAGCTTGTTTGGCGCTGCTGTTGGACACTTATATGGATCTCACACATGCTTAGAATGTATTCCCCATTATCCAAACGACCTCATTGTGGCTCTTGCACTTTTTTTAACCTGGAACATTATCTATATTTGTAATAATATTCTGCACTCTATTTCATTTCTCTTTTTGCATTATTTATTGTATGATATGATTATATTATGTATGGTATGATCTGTCTGGACCTCATGCAAAACAGTTATTCACTGTATCATCCACACATAAAATAATAAACTAAAACAATAAATTCCCCCCCGAGCCTCCAATATATTTGTTTGCTGTAAACACCAGTCCAGTGGCAGGGCAGGATTTATTTTACCATCCATTGTTTACTTGCTGGAAAGGAACCAGGTTTGATAACTTGCTGGAAGAGCTTTGGCGCCAGGTTTTTCAGAGACCAGAGAGCAGGAGTGTGAATGTGGGGAAATATCAGCTGTATGAATTATTGGAAGCACTGTGGTCCCCGACTAAGACAAGTTGCGAAATGACCACAGAGCATAATTAAGGACCAGAGGGATCACAGAATGAGTCAGCAGCATAGGTAAACACACGCCCCGACCCAACCTGTGCTGGACCTGTCCACTCACGCCTCTAATCTGCAGTCAATCTTAAACTAATTACGAGTTTTCCTAAATCGATGAGTGAAGTCACCTATTCCTCTCCCCACTCTGCCCACAATGGAAATGCCACTGAAGAGAAGCACATCAGGTAGCATGCACAGAGAAAGAAAAACAGTCAGCATTTCAGATCAATTAATGAAGATGATGATGACTCATTTGACTGACTACTGTCAGACCATGGTCAGGCTTTTTAATATCTCTTGAAACCCATCAGTCATTCAATGGTCTTCATCCAGTTTTTCTGGCTCGAGTTTCCTATCAGAAGCTTTGTGAAGTTCATTCCTCTCGGAATCCATTCACCACTTTTCTCCAATAAGACTTTCTTTATCCATCTCTTTGGCCAACTTTTCAGTCATCTACATATGACTTGGTGTGGGATAGGACACAGGCAACAGTGGTAATGGGAGAGGATGGGACACTAAAGGGCAAACGTTAAAGGAATGGAGTTCATAGTATCTGAATGATTTAGAGTATACCAAGCATGGATCAAAGGTGATGTTACGGAGACAACAACCTGGAGCTTAATGGTCTTAAGACAGTGGAATTGATTGTAGAATTTAGGAGGGATCCCCCTCCCCTCACCCCACTCACCATCAACAACATCACAGTCACATCTGTGGAGTCTTTTAAGTTCCTGGGAACCATCATCTCCAAGGACCGTAAATGGGGGGCCACCATCGACTCCACGGTTAAAAAGGCACAACAGAGGATGTACTTCCTGCAGCAGCTGAGGAAGCACAATCTGCCACAGGCAATGATAGTCCAATTCTATACGGCCATCGTAGAGTCTGTCCTCACCTTCTCCATCATGGTCTGGTTTGGCTCGGCCACCAAGCGCGACATCTGGAGGCTGCAGCGAATTGTCCGATTAGCTGAGAAGGTTATTGGTTGCGACCTTCCCTCCATTGACGAACTGTACACTGCAAGGTACTCTTTAAATCACTTCCCTCTGGAAGACGACTACAGACTGTCAAAGATGCCACAGCTAGACATAAAAACAGATTTTTTTCCACGTAGTAGCTCTACACATTAACCAAAAATCTGTAGCCTCCTTTTGCTCTGGTATTTTATTTAAATCACATGCTTAATAGATAATGTTTTATTATTAATGTTTAATGTTTTATGTGTCATTCCGAACTGTCACTGTATGCCATGTTGTCATTTGCGGGTGGAACACCAATGCAAATTCCTTGTATGTCAATACTTGGCCAATAGACTTATTCATAAACTTTTTTCTAATTCATTTTTATTTGAAGCAATTGTACAAGGATAAGACGATCAGCATAACAATTATACAATTATTGTACAGCTTTTTATTGACCATTAACTTATTCATAAACTTAATAAACCTAACTTAATTCATTGACTTAATCATTGACTTATTCATAAACTTAAACTAGAAATAGTGGAGATATACAGAGTTTAGACCATGGACAGTCCGATTCAGATGGAGTTGGACAAACAGAATCAGAGGTGAAAGTGCAAAACTGGTGGCATGCTCTTTTTGACAGGTATCTCGCCCTACTCTGAAGAAGGATCCCAATCCAAAACATCATTTGTCCATTTCCCTTCACTGATGCTGCCTGACCTGTTGAATTCCATTAGTAGTTTGTTTATTCACCCAAGATTGCAGCATCTGCAATCTTGTGTCTCCATGGGAATAATGATGATTGCTTTCATCTTCCTAATGCTGAATTGTAGGAAGTTTAGACTCATCCAAGACTTGATGTTGGATAAATAACAACCAAAGGTGGACAATTGTCCACTACCTTAAAGGGGGGATAATAGCTTATATAGGAGGATGTGGAACATTTTGCTCCAGTCAAGTGCTCTTTGTCCTGGTCCATATCATGTAGGATGTAAGAAATAATTTCTAATTTTTATGGAATGAAGCTATAGCTACAGGTGAGTTCATGTATTTTGTTCATTTTTTAAAAGATACATTATAAGTGTCCAGTCTATACACATTAAATAATTAAGGTGAATCTAGGACTCACTTGGAGCATTTTCCAACCCCTATGCTATTTAACAGCTCAACAACTTAATTGTATTCTGACATTTTTTTACTACTTATGTTGAGTTGAGTGATCATCTAATTTACAGAAAGTGCAATGAAAACTTCACCAAGCGGGAAAAGGCAGGCCTGCGTTGCCACACAGCCTCCAGGACCCTGCATGCATGTGGCACCCGTTCCCCCATTCTGTGTTGATCATTTCAAACTTTGTCCTGCCAACTGCAAACATTCATGGACAGACATCCCTAGCCCTTCCCATCGTCCCCTCTGATGTTTAATTTAAAGTACTTGTTACATTTCTGGACAAAGCAAACCTCTTCACACTAGATTGATTAGATTTCATGTCACATGCCGGTCCATATCTACAATTATACTGTGATCTCCTACTATTCTCCTCATTGGTTATGACAGTTTGAAGTTTGATGTCATCTGGAAACTTTGAAATTTTACTTTTCACATCTGTCCAGTCTTTAATAGGCATCAAAAAGAGCACTGACCTTAAAATAAACATATTTCACTGGAGTCTTTGATGTTCCTTCTGAGGTTCCAAAGTGTGTTACAGACAAGGTAGTACCCTTGAAATGCAGACATTGTCATAATGTAGGAAAAACCACCATCCAATTTAGATGCAGCAGGCCCCTACATGCAGCAATCAAGTTGCCCCAAGTAATTCTGGCTGTACCTAATGTTGAATAAAAAGGTTAAACCTCAGCAAGGACGGCAACAGAACAGTCATGTGGGTCTTTGTACATCCACTCAAGAGCAGGTTCAGTTCAACCGAATGATGTTGCCTGCAGTCACCCTTAGTACTGAACAAAAATTTACCCCAAAAACTTTAGTCTGAAGAAGGGTCTCGACCCGAAACATCACCTATTCCTTTTCTCCAGATAAGCTGACTGACCCGCTGAGTTACTCCAGCTTTTTGTGTCTTATCTTTGGTTTAAACCAACTTCTGCAGTTCCTACAAATTTACACCAGGAGTCTCTGGAGTGGAACTGTGAGCTTTCAACCTTCCGATTCACAAGCAAAGGAGTTACTAAGTGAAGTCACAAGACTGCAGGAGCTGTAATCTTGAACAAAAAAACCCCAAACAAACTGCTGGAGGAACTCAGCAGGTCAGGCAGCATCTATGGAGGGAAGTGGTTTGACAATATTTCGGGTTGGGACCCTTCTTCAGACTGCTGGAACAGAGGTGAATGGGTGGAAGAAAGAGGTATCTAGCAGCGTAAAGAGGGTTGGCCCAAATTTGTATGCAGTCTATCTTCTGACCCATCACTAACCTTGCCACTTAGAGAGAGACAGAGTGGTCTAGCAATAAGGAGGCACCCACATGAAAATGATTTAGAAGTGTTCAGTCAGCGAAGGTCTTCAGGACTCCAAACTGAAGAAGGGTTCCAACCGAAACGCCTTCTATCCATTTCCCTCCACAGATACTGCCTGGCCCACTGAGTTCCTCCAGCACTTCCTTTTTTTGCTTAAGAAGCCTGCCTCCCCAGTCCCCTGCATTTCCCTCAGGGATGCAGTGTTGTTAGGACAGTGAGCTTGCTCAACTGGCCATGAAATCTTTCGCACAGCTGTCAAAGAAACTACTCAGCAAAAGAACATCTGTTGTTCCTCTGAAATATGAAGGAGCTAAAATATTTCATTCTCATCAATTCCTCCCAGATTCTGCCACTCTCCCACACACGGGAGCCAATTAACCTAACAACCTGCACATCTTTAAAATGTGGGCAGAAACTGGAGTACTCGGGGGAAACCCTGGTAGTCACAGGGAGAACATGAAAACCTTGCACTAACAACACTGGAGCTCATTGAAGCTGTAAGGGACCATATTTATTAACGGTGCTACATCACAAACAGACCCTTCAGCCCATCAAGTCTGTGTTGACCTTCAAGAAGCCATTTACATAATCCTGCATTAACTTCATTGTGCTCCCCACATTCTTATCAACTCCCTTCAAATTTTACTACTCATCCACATACCAGTGACAATTTACCATGCCAAATCCTACTTTATTGACTTGAGCACAAGTTTTGTTTTTCCCCAGGCAATGGAACAAGAATGAAATGGACTTGGAAAGGAAGTAATGGAGATGTGCCGAAATGCGGAAAACTGGTGAGACACACCAAAAACAGAAATCACACAAGATGACTTTGTTTGACTTCTATCTGCTTTAACTGGTCAAGCTATAATCATATTATAATATACATTGGGAAAAGGTAAATACAAATGTTTCCTGACTTTTCCCATCATTAACAACCTTCATTACAGAATGCATGAAAATATGTTACAATAATTCTTATAACCCAGTTGCTTTTCCTAGCATATTGAAGTTAATTGAAATCTGTCATCGATGGTCTGCAGAGGATAAGATTATGCACACAAAGCATACACGCGGATACCAGTCAAACAGCTGAACAGCAGGAAGCTTTGCTGTGATAAAATAACTTCTCATTTGTAACATTTGAAATTGAAACCTTATGGGATAAGAGAGTATTACCCTCACATGCAAGAAAGGCATCTTTTTAATGAAGATCTATGAATACTTTTATTTTCACCCAGAGGGAGTTGAAATAAATCAGTGAAATACAAAATGGGGAAATAAGGAAAACGATCGAATATAATTGGGTGTCTTCTCCTCCTTAGAAGGTGCTGAGTCATAAGTAAATAATTTACATTATCAGCTTAAAAATTCCTGGGCTAGAAATTTTATCATGTTTTTATGTATTTTGCTGTATGTAATATCTGAAAATTAATCCCTAAATGTGTACTTTATCTATACATGGAGAGCTGCTGAGGCAAATTCAAGTGTGGTCCTCCATGCAAATGATGTGCAGGGACAGTTAAGTATGCAGCGATAAGACTATTCGCAATGCATGATTGAGATTTCCATTGCAATATTGCAGCATGAATATGTGCTTTGACTTTGGACCTCAAATGCAGGAGCAGACAGTGTGCCAGTCTTTGTTATGGCCCCTAGTTTATCCATCTCTCCTTCACCCAGACATAATGTTCCCTTTAATTTAGTTTAGTTTAGTTTGGAGATGTAGCATAGAAACAGGCTCTTCGGTCCACTGAGTCTAGGCCAACCATTGATCACCTGTACACTAGTTCTGTCCTACACATTAGGGCCAATTTTTTACAGAAGCCAATTAAACTACAAACTTGCACATCTTTGGCATGTGGGAGAAACCAGAGCACCCAGAGAAACCCACACGATCACAAGGACAATATTCAAACTCCGTACAGGCAGCACCCATAATCAGCATCGAATCTGGGTCTCTGGCGCTGTAAAGCAGCAACTCTACCTCAGCGCCACTGTGCCATCCCACCTTCACATTTGATAGATTGGCATCCAATCAACTGCTGGAGGCGCACAATGTCCACGGCCCACCCATTGGCAGTAGATAAAACCAGCAAAAAATGATCACCACAACTGATGCGGGAGCTCCCATGGCTAAGAACCCTCGTCATAGTTAGAACATGGATCCACTGCAGCTTCCCAAATTGATAATGTTCCCCATCTTACATGGCTTTAACATGCCTTCTTCCTCAGAGAATTTCCTAGCTTTATATTTGTGATAATACAAATTTGCTATCTCATGGTCTTGCTATAAGCATCCACCTTTCATGAACCTGAAACCATTTATACCTCGGCTACCCATACTCAACGCCAATAAAGACTGTGCTTGTTCCTCCACATCAGCTCCTGGACCTACTGACAGCACAATTTTAATATTCTTTACTCAGAGAGTGGTGGCTGTGTGGAATGAGTTTCCAGTGAAGGTGGTGGAGGCAGGTTCGTTTTTATCATTTAAAAATAAATTGGATAGTTATATGGACGGGAAAGGAATGGAGGGTTATGGTCTGAACGCAGGTGTATGGGACTAGGGGAGAATACGTGTTCGGCACGGACTAGAAGGGTCGAGATGGCCTGTTTCCGTGCTGTAATTGTTATATGGTTTATATGGTTATATTCTCATCTTGACGTTCAGATCCCTCTATGGCCTCTACTCTCTCTTTTGCTGGAACATCCAATAACTCTGACCCCTTGCAAAGCTCCAATCATCACATCTTATCACCAACACCATTCAACATGCATCCTGCTTGTTTAGTACTCTACCTGCTAATGTACCCATAAAACCCCATGCCCTCCACCTATGTGCCATCCAACATCTAACAGGGAACAGCCCAACTCCCAAGGGAATTTAACTCCATCATCATGATTGTGGTCCCACCCCAGACAAGCATTTGTCCAGCACTGGAGGAGCTGCATACCATAGTCAACAAGAACCGAACAGCAAAGCCCAATGCTTTCCCATCAATGCCGGAGACTTCAATAAGACTAGTTCGAAGAAGTCACTTCCTAACTAACAAGCACATTTCCTATAGCACCAGAGATCAAATACCATTCATCATTGCTGCTCCTACAACAAAGATGCCTTAACATTCCATCCCCTGTCCTCACTTCTGGGAAATCAGACCACCTGGTTGTGCTCCTTCTATCCGTGCAACAGCAGCAACTGAAGAGTTTTAGTGGTGCCGATTGCACAGAGCTGGTCAGAGGAGACAGAGGAATAAATCTGCAACTGCTTGGAGTTGGTAGATTGGGTAATGTTCAAGGATTCAGCAATAGCTCTGAACAAATATGCCACAGTTGTTACTGACTTCACAAGGAAATGTGTGAAGGAGTGTGTTCCCACCAAGAATATCATCAGCTTTGGATAAACCAGAAAGCCCACAATATATTGAGGAATAGTTCTTGGGTTTGCTGAATCTAATCCTCAGTATATTGTGATAGAGGGTCACATAGGAAACCCAGGTATGATCTCAGCAAGGTCATCAGAAAAGCGATGAAATGCTTTTGGCCTAAACTGGAGGAGGAGACAGACTTTTGACAGCTGTGACAGGCCTTGCGTGCCATCACTTCCTACAAGGTGAAACCAAGCAGCAGTTCAAACGACAATGAGTCATCACTCCAAGACAAGCTCAATGCTTTCTATTTTCAATTTGAAAGGGAGAACCTTGATGTATCTCATGCTCCACATAGCCCCGGCCACACTGTAATCTCAGTTACTTAGGCCAATGTCAAAAGATCCTTCATGAAGGTGAACCTTCAGAAATTGTCTAGCTCTAATGGTGTACCTGGCCGTGTTCTCAAAACCTGTCCAGAACAAGGGTCTGGAGCTTTTTGCAGACATCTTCAACCCCTCATTCTAGTAAATCTCCTTGTACTCTCTCTATTTTGTTGACATCCTTCCTATAAAGGTTCCCACCTGCTTTAACAATACCAGTGTCCAAGAAAATTTAAGTGACATGCATCAATGACTACCGACCAGTGCTAACATCCATGGTGATGACAGATATCAATTCTTCCCTTACTAAAGACTTGGAGCCATGACAATATGCCTACCACTACAATAATGAGTTTATAAGGATAAGGGGGGACCTCATTGAAACTTACTGAATAGTGAAGTGAAGTGGATGTGGAGATGGTGATTCCACTAGTGGGAGAGTCTAGGACAGGGGTGGGGAACCTGCGGCCTTAAGACCATGCTGCCTTCTAGGCCATTAAGTGCGGCCTATTGAAATCCAAATTTTGTAGAACAAATCCTTTTATTTTGGATGCGGCCTTATTAGATTACAGCTAACTTAATGTAGCATTCCAACATGAAAAGGTTCCCCACCCCTGGTCTAAGACCAGAGGTCATAGCCTCAGAATAAAAGGACGTTCTTTTAGGAAGGATACTAGGAAGGATCGCGAGCGCTAGTATGGGTGTTGTGGGCTGAAGGGACTGCTTTCCAGTGGGCTAGTGTGGACATTGTGAGCCAAATGGATTCTTGGGCTGGCGGCTCAGTCACTCAAGCCTGTTGTGCTGGCATCTCACTCACTCACGGCTGGTGGGCTGGCAGTTGACTCACGGCTATTCCTTGAAATTCCATTTCAAGCAGGGTGCAAGGCTACCAAATTCAAGTGCAGTTTCATACCACTTCAAGCAGGGTGCAAGGCCACCAAATTCGAGTGCAGTTTCATACCACTTCAAGCAGGGTGCAAGGCCACCAAATTCAATTACAGTTTCATTCCATTTCAAAGACAGGGCAAGGCCACAAAAGACAGCGAGTCGTGACCTCTTGCTACCCCATCTTGCAGAGACCGAGCCATGCCCACATTTCTGGGTTTTATACTCCCTCCCCCACACACCAGAAAGGGCATGGCCTGCATGGCGTGATTGACAGGAGAGAGAATCTCAACATTTTTTAAACACTAATAACTCTTTTATTTTTCATAAATGGGAAAAATCCTCGGCACCTGATGAGCGGATGGGGACTCTGAGTAAGATGGCCAAAAATAACAGCCGTACGTGGCAGCTTTAGTATTTTCAAACCAAAGGCAAGGGAGCTTTAGCATTTTCAAACCAAAGGCAACACAGCTTTAGGATTTTCATTTTCAAACTACATTTTCAAACCACATTAAGGGCACTGACAGGTCAGTAAAACCACTCACAGTTTAGTAGACATGTGTTCAGTGTTATTCACAGCTCAGACTGAGAATCGCGACCTCTCGCTCCCCCATCTTGCAGAGAACTGAGGCAGCTCCACCCTTATGGGTTTTATAGTCCCTCCCGAAGGTGTGTGGCCTTCAGGAGAGAGAATCTCAACATTTTTTAAACATTAATAAGTATTTTATTATTCATCTATGGGAAAAATCCTCTTGTCTTGACCAGTGGCAGGGGACTCTGGGTAAGATGGCCAAAAATCACAGGTGTAAGTGGCAGCGTTTTTTCTAAAATCAATATGCAGTGCAACAGGAAGTGGTCAAGATGAGACTTTAATAATATAGATGAGGAGGAATTTCTTTAGTCAGAAGGTGGTGAATCTGGGAAATTAATTGCCACAGACGGCTGTGGAATTAATTGCCACAGAAGGCTGTGGAAGCCAAGTCAATGGATATTATTAAGGCAGAGATAGATTCTTGATTAGTATGGTCGTCAGGGTTATGGGGAGAAAGGAGGAAAATGGTGTTGAGCGGGAAAAATAGATCAGCCATGATTGAATGGCAGTAGACTTGATGGGCCTAATTCTGATCCTATCACACATGAACTATGAACAGGGGATGCAATTCTGCCTGGTCTCCATTCTGCACAGGACCACTTAGATAATATGAACACGTACATCATGCTGTTGTTCATAGACTTCAGCTTGGCATTCAAAACCATCATCCCCTCCAAATCTATCATTAAACCCAGAGAGCTGGGTCTCTGCTCATCCTTGTTGGATTCCTATGCAACTAGACCATCAATTTCCTCAACAGCAGGCCACAATCAACACAAATTGGCCACAACACTCCTTGGTAATCATCAACACAAGAGCATCTCATGGCTGTGTGCTTTATTCCCTATTCTTCTCTCTCTATAACTGTGACTGTGTAGTCAGATATCTTTAAATTCACAATGATACAACCGTTGTGGGGTGCATGACAGGTAATGATAAGTCAAAGTACAGGAGGGAAATTAAAAATCTGATTGGTGCGATAACAAAATGGAGAGATGGTGGAGAGATTCAATAGAGAGCGAAGATCCTGAGCATGCATATCTCTGAAGATCTCCCCTGGGCCCAGCACATTGATGCATCACGAATAAAACTCATTAATGTCTCTACTTAAAATATTTGGCATGCCTGTGAATATTCTATTGAACTTCTATATCTGTCCAGTAGAGATCACACTGACTGGTTACATCATAATCTCATTCAGCAACTCAAACACCCATAAAGAAAAGAGACTATAGAGGGTGGTCGGTACTACCTAGTCCATCCCAACAAAGACCTGCCCAACAAAGGGATCTATAGGAGGTGCTGCCACAAGAAGGCAGCCAATATCAGAGATTCACACCAGGCTGGCTGTGCTCTCATTTCACTATTATCATAGGTACAGGAGCCTGAAAATCGTAATCACGGGATTCAAGAACATCTAAGCAACCACCAGACTATTGAACACTACACGACACTAACCTCAGCAACTATGATCATTGATGGACTGCTGGAGAAACTCAGCGGGTGTGGCAACATCTATGGAGTGAAGGAATAGGTGACGTTTCGGATCGAGACCTTTCTTCAGACTGATGTGAGGTAGGGAGGGAGCAGGAAGAAGAAAGGAAGAGGCGGAGACAGTGGGCTCTGGGAGAGCTGGGAAGGGGAGAGAATGGAGGGAGAAAGCAACGACTACCTGAAAGTGGAGAAGTCAATGTTCATACCGCTGGGGTGTAAACTACCCAAGCGAAATATGAGGCGCTGCTCCTCCAATTTTTGTTTGGTTTTTTTAGCCATCCCCACCATCAAAAACATCCACACATGGCCAAGGTGGTGTCTAACCCCAGTAGGTTTTAATTAGTCATTTTGGGTGAATGAGTTAAAACAGCCAAAATGTTATTGCATTGACCTGGTAACATTGGGAATTAATTTATTCACATCCCATCAGTTGATAGTGTTCTCTTTAAATGGGTCTCCTTGGATAAATGCATGATTGCAACTTATTCAAAGTCTCTCTCTTAATCAGCATTAAATTGTTCCAACATGAGAAGCACCAAAAGGAAATGATTTCTGGATGAGAAACTTCCCTGAGTGGGCTCTGCATTCAGTTATAAATGTGATAACACTATGTGGTGATTGTCAGTTCCAGACCCGAGGATACATAAATTGATGGTACGTGCTAGAAAAGGTAATACATGTAATGAATGAGCAAATTGATCAAAGACAATTAGGAATGAGTGTTTACATCAATTGAGAATTCATGGCTTCTAATTAACAAGTGTCAATGACACATTCTCTTCTGTGGGTGTGTTTTGCTTTCTCATCAGAAGCAGAAGGAGCTTAAGGCAAGTCCAGAAAGATTATCAGCTCTCATCAGGAAATAATAACCTGGTGACTTTAGTGACTATAAATAATAACCAGGCCTCCCAGGAGACTGCATAAAAGTAGGGCATTGAAGCCAAATGGAGCTTCATCGGTAGCGGTGGAGCCTCGCCTGTGGCGGTGGAGCCTCGCTTGTGGCGGTGGAGCCTCGCATGTGGCGGTGGAGCCTCGCTTGTGGCGGTGGAGCCTCGGTTGTGGCGGTGGAGCCTCGGTTGTGGCGGTGGAATCTCGGTTGCGGTGGTGGAGCCTTGGTGGTAATGGTGAAGCCTTGGTGGTAATGGTGAAGCCTTGATGGTGAAGCTTCGCGGATTGACCCGCGGTCGATGTGGGGATTGAGTGTGGGGAGGACTGCTGTGAGGGAGGGGGAAGAACAATGGACAATGGAGGACCTTGCGTGCGGGAACCACTGGGGGGGGGGAGAACAAAGGAGGAGCCAACGTACTTCGTAAGTGTCAGTGCTGTAGGTGGCTGCTATTTGTATACCTTGGGTATGCAAGCAAAAATAATCACTGTGCCTTGTTGTATGTGACAATAAAGTATTCCACTCCATTATTCATCCTTCCAATGGGGTGTAGTTGGCAATTGGTATCTGACAACAGAATTATTTACATTTTCACTTTGGTTACTTTGAAAAATAGTTCAAAAATGATGAAGGTTTTGTATTGTGACAGTGCCGCCCCTCCTTTTGGTGTCGCTCTGATCCCTGTCACTGGCCAAGAGAGACCAATTACCAACAGCATTGGTAACATCAGAACCCAATTAGCTGATATTGTTTTGGCCACCTAAACCTTGTCCGCTTACTCCCTATAAAACAGTTATTTTAGCCAGAAGAGGGCAGACGAGGGCAGTGTTTTTCTTTCACAGGTTTGAGGAAGACTAAGCCGCTCGGAGAAACTTGAGACTACCAGTGTCACTGTGTGGTCAAGACTGGGCTTCCGAGAAGATGCCCATGGCAGCCAGTGCCTCTACTGAGGCTAAGACCGAGTGGATGGAGCAAGCCTGAGATGCCAGTGCCTCTTCCTGCCCATAGACAATGAGTGCCCACACTCGGAGGCAAAGACTTGAGCTGCCAAGATAACCCAGAGACTGCTAGAGCCGTCTCTTCAAGCCCAGAGCTGAGTCACCAGGGTAAACCTGAGAAAACTAGTGGCTCCTGTCAAAGTAAGGTGAACTGCAGGGAGATGCCTGAGATCGCCATGCCTGCTCCATTGAGATCCAAGACTGAGCTGATCAGACAAGCCTGAGGTCGCCAGTGTCAATGCACATGCCCCCTGATGATGAGGGACAGCGCCCTGCATTTGGTCCTGGACTTTCTTACTACTGTAAATAAATATATCATGTGAATTCACCTTACTACGAGTGTCAGTGTGGTTATTGCCGAACCCAGCATTATCCCTGATGCCTCAGTATTTATGCATGGCTTTGCATCCACTTTGTGCATCATGTGGGCTGAGTTCTGCCTTGCAGTGCCAGAGGCCTGGGTTCGATCCTGACTAAGGGTGCTGTACGGAGTTTGTACGTTCTTTCTGTGACCTCATGGGTTTTCTCCAGGAGCTCCAGTTTCCTTCCACATTCCAAAGATACAGGTTTGTAGGATAATTGGCTGTGGGATGTTATAAAATTGTCCCTACAATGTAGGATAGTGTTAGTGTACAGGGTGATTGCTAATTGACACGGATTTGGTGGGCTGAAGGGGCTGTTGCTCTAAAAAGTCTAAAGTTTTAGACGCCATAGTATAAACAATAGAAATTAGTGATGAACGTATCAAGATAAAATTAATCCAACCTAACCTGACTAAATATTTGTAATTGATTTTATTAGCCAAGTATGAAAATAAAACAAGTATGTAAATCATACGTGGAATTTGATTTGCCATACAGTCGCACCAAAAAAGCAAAACACGCAACCACCTAAATATTTAACATAAACATCCATCGCAGCGGCTCCTCCACATTCTTCAATGTGATGGAAGGCAAAAAAGTCTTATCTTCTTTCCTCCTTTTTCTCCTGCGGTCGGGGGAATTGAACCATCCGCAGGTGGGGCGATTGAAGCTCCTGCAGCCGGCGATCGAAGCTCCCACATCGGGGCGATCGAAGCTCCCGTGATCGGGGCGGTCGAAGTTCCTGCGGTTGGAGCTCGCGAAGCTGGTCCCTTACCAGGGACAGCGAGCTCCACAATGTTAAACTCCGCAGGCTCCCACAGTTGGAGCTTTGGAGGTCGATCCCTGGCAAAGGTACCGTCAGCTTCGATGTGTTAAATCTGCAGGCTCCCATGGTTGAAGCTCTCAAGGGCAATCCCCAGCAATCCCCAGCTCCACGATATTAGGCCGCAGTGCAGACGGAGATACAATAATGAAAAAGTCGCATCTCCGTTGAGGAAAGTTCCCCCACCCTCCTCTTCCATTATACAAAACTAAAGATACATTAAAACAGCATTTAACTACAGACTAAAAAACACCAAAGAGAGAAAAGGACGAGACCGACAGTTGGCAAGGCTGTCGGCGCCACCCGGGATGTTTATTGTCACATGGACACAAGGATGGTGAGGTGAAATGAAAATCTTGCTTGCAGCAACATCAGAGACATATAGACTCAGACAAACACACAGAAATTATATACAAATTTCTCTGAAAATTATGCAAGACTGTGAAAAGAATAAGGACCGCAAAAGGAACACCCAGACATCAGTGCAAAATACAATGTCCATGGTTCTATGCCACACCTCTAGTACTGAATATGTGGCTATGTTAGGGAACTAACCTAAAAACAACTTCCCTTCCTTTCTTCCCCTCTTCTCCCTGTGCCTAACCTAGACTTGCATCTATTTCTCCCCTTTCCCTTCCTTCAGTGACTAGTAGGGTGCTACAAGGCTCGGTGCTGGGACCCCAGTTATTTACAATATATATTAATGATTAAGACAAGGGAATTAAATGTAACATCTCTAAGTTTGCAGATGACACAATACTGGGTTGGCAGTGTGAGCTGCGAGAAGGATGCTATAAGGCTGCAGGGTGACTTGGATAGGTTGGGTGAGTGAGCAGATGCATGGCAGATGCAGTATAATGTGGAGAAATGGTGAGGTTATCCACTTTGGTGGCAAGAACAGGAAAGCAGATTATGATGCTAGAATGGTGTCAGATTAGGAATAGTGGAGGTGCAAAGAGATCTGGGTGTGCTTGTACATCAGTCACTGAAAGTAAGCATGCAGGTACAGCAGGCAGTGAAGAAAACTATTGGCATGTTGGCCTTCATTGGGAGAGAATTTGAGTTTAGGAACAAATAAGTCCTACTGCAGTTGTACAGGCCCCTGGTGAGACCACACCAGGAGTATTGTGTACAATTATGGTCTCCTAATTTGACGAAGGACATTATTGCTATTGAGGTAATGCAGCATAGGTTCATCAGGTTAATTTCTGGGATGGCAGGACTGACATATGATGAAAGAATAGGTCGACTGGGATTGTATTCACTGGAATTTAGGATGAGAGGGTGTCTTATAGAAACAAATACAACTCTTAAATGATTGGACTGGCTAGATGCAGGAAAACTTTTCCCGATGTTGGGGGAGTCCAGAACCGGGGTCACAGTTTAAGAATAAGGGGTAGGACTGAGATGAGGAAAACCTTTTTCACTCAGAGAGTTAGGAATCTGTGGAACTCTCTACCACAGAGGGCAGTGGAGGCTGATTCACTGGATGTTTTCAAGAGAGAGTTAGATTTAGCTCTTGGGGCGAAAGTAATCAAGGGATATGGAGAAAAAGCAGGAACGGGGTACTGATTTTAGATGATCAACCATGATCGTATTGAATGGCAGTGCTGGCTTGAATGGCCAAATGGCCTGCTCATGCACCTATTTTTCTATGTTTCTATGTTTCTATGTTTTCTATGTTTCTATATTTCCCCTTCCACCTATATTCCTTCCCATGGATTCACAATTTGTCCTTCTATGTCCTTGTCTCACACCTTTTGTCTTTGCATCTCTGTCCTTCATCCAACCATCTGCCTGTCACAAAGGCACAACACAGGATGTACATCCTGCAGCAGCTGAGGAAGCACAATCTGCCACAGGCAATGATGGTCCTATTCTATACGGCCATCGTAGAGTCTGTCCTCACTTTCTCCATCATGGTGTGGTTTGGCTCAGCCACCAAGCACGACATCCGGAGGCTGCAGCGAATCATCCGATCAGCTGAGAAGGTTAATGGCTGCAACCTTCCCTCCATTGACGAACTGTACATTACAAGGGCCAGGAAGCGAGCTGGTAAGATCATCATTGACCCCTCTCACCCTGGCCACAAACTTTGAATTACTTCCCTCTGGAAGGTGACTCCGGTCTGTCAAAGTTGCCACAACCAGACATAAAAACAGCTTTTTTTTCCACGAGTAGTAGTTCTACTGAATAACCAACAATCTGTAGCCTTCTTTTGCTCTGGTATTTTATTTAATTCACATGTTTAATCAATAATGTTTTATTATTAATGTTTAATGTTTTATATATAATTCCTAACTGTCACTGTATGTCATGTTGTCACTTGCGGGCAGAGCACCAAGGCAAATTCCTTGTATGTGAATACTTGGCCAATAAACTTATTCATTCATCCATTCATTCTGATCTAACCTCCCATCACCTGTATCCACCTATCACTCACTTGGCTTTATCCTGCCCCCCCTTCTCTTCCAGTTTCCACCTCCCAGAATTGGGAGTGGTAATTTGGAAAAAAGCTGCCAAGGTAGGTTTGAAGATATATACAATTAAAATGTTTAAAATAATTTGGAGAGGTACTTGGATAGGAAAGGCATGCAAGTAATAGGTATTAGCAGGCAAGTGAGATTAGTGCAGATAGCTATTATGGTTGGCTGGATGAGGTGGGCTGAAGGGTTTGTTTGTTTGCTGAACAGCTCTTTAACTCTATGACAGCCTGACATTGCCCTGTGGGTGATGATTGTGCTGATTTGAACGATACAGCAGCAGTACGACCTGAGTCACAATAACCTCCCAGTCTAATGAATGCTGGTTCTGGGAATAGTGCCAGCAACAATGTGGAGCTTGAATGTCCTGTCCCCTCTCAGGATATCAGCATCTCTCTTCACATTATTGAATCTCTAGCAATGGCCTCAGACTACAGACTGATGCACCTCAGCTCCAGATGTTAAAGTGTCACCTAGTCGCTTGCAATGAAGACAAAGGGGCTAGTTATCAACCTCAGGAAGCATGGTAGAGTACACACTGCAATCAGCGCCAATGGTAATGGTTTTGAGATTCAGATTCCTTTGCGTTAATATTACCTACGATTTGTCGTGGATCTACCACATTAAAACGACAGCCAAAAAGGCACACCAATGCCTCTGCTTCCTCAGGAGACAGCAAATTCAATGTCTTTAATGTCTCTTACATACTTCAAAAGATGCACTACAGGAAGCAGACCTTCGGGATGCATCTCAGCTTGGTTTAGGAACAGCTCTGCCCAAGACTGCAAGAAATTACAGAGTTGTGGATGTTACCCAGTCCATCAGACAAGCCAAACCCCCACCATTGACTCCATCTACACTTCCCATTGCCTCTGAAAAGTAACCAATGTAATCAAAGACTTGCCCCACTCTGGTCATTCCTTTTATTCCCTGTTCCCATCGGGCAGAAGATACAGAAGTTTGGAAGCACGGACAGCCAGACTCAGAAACAGATTCTTCCCCTCTGTTTCCTCGGATTCATCTCTATACTATTGAGGACGTTATACTTTGTCTCTGGTACTGGTGCACTATATATTGCATTCTGTACCTTCCTCTTTGGCAGAGCTGAGGTACTATTGTACTTGAGTTTGGCTTGATTGTATTTATGTATGGTATTATCTGATTTGCAAAACATTGTTTTCCATTGTATTTTGGCACACATTACAATAATGAATGTAAAGATCTTTGCATTCCTACATTGCAGTCACTGCCAATGAAAGGGAATAACCTTCCGCCACCCAACTACACTCACAACTGAGTTTTGGAACTCTAGGAAGGCCAGTAAACTGACTTCATTGTTACTAAGAGGAAATCAAAGGTGCACAATTCATATTGTTGTATAGTTCATAAGATTCTTGTCGTTCTAATTATCTAAGAATAGATAATTTTACCGAATCATTATTAAGTTGAATTTAATAGTATGGTCATTACATTTATTTTAACTTTAATGGTCTTTTGCTATAGTTAATTAAAATCTTTCCTTCATATTATTTCAGGCTGACAATTTCAGTGAAAAGTGTAGATATGTTGCAGAGGGAAGGTTTTGGAATTGCAGTGCAGAGACAGTGGTCTGTCTCCATGTGTAACCCTTGTGTTTCTTTTCATATATCAGTCTAAGAGCAGACATTGTAGAGGTGGAAAATTTGGTTCTGAAGGACCTTGACCTTCTTTCAATTGCAAGATGGAATTGGTGGGGGGGGGGGGGGGGGGGGGAGGGAGTTTCTGACAACATGTGTAAAGTGATTAGCGGAGGTGACCTTGGGTATAGCAGTTCTTTCCTGCCTTTTATTATGTTATAAACTAACTAATCAGTATCCCATGGAGGATCTGCTGTGCTTTCCCTTGGAGTTAAACAGCCGGAGAGGCTGAGTTGGCAAGTTAGTGGTGGATAAAAATTAAATGAAGATCTGCAGATGTGGGCATTCTGATGACTGGGTAATTAGCCGTTGGTGCCAAGAGCCTCAGGAAAGAAAGCGTCCCATGCTTGCATGCAGAGGAAGCCAAAGCAAGCTCCACGCAGGAGTTAAAACAGCAAGTGACATTTGCCCAACATGAAATAGACAACTAAGATCTCCAGCAAGACAGGTCAAGCAACTAGAAACCTCCCCTTTACATTCACCTATTAATTTTCCACTATCAATATCCTGGAGCTCACAATTGCCCTGAAACTCAACTGGACCAGCTACATAAATGTGGTGGCTACAAGAGGAGGTCACAGACTGAACTTATTGTGCCAAATTAATCAATTCCTGACATCTCAAAGCCTTTCCGCCATCAGCTGGGAAGAGTTCAGCAGAGTGATGGAGTATTTGCCCAAATCAAAGCAGCTCCAACTACACTCTACGCTCCAACTACACTCGGTACAATCACATCAGATTAAACCCTTAACTGATTTTCCACATGCACTGGCTTAAATATGATGTTCTTCTGAAACAAGCGAATGGTGGCTGTAGTGTGTACTATCTACAAAATACATTATAGTTACTTACCCAGGCTACTATGAAAACACCCTCTAAAACCTGCAACCTCAGCCATCAAAGACTATACTATGGAACACCACCAAGTGCAAGTTATCCTCTAAATGGCACACCAGATTTGTTGATGTCTCCAGTTCCTCTTCATCGCTGGGCCTAAATCCTGGAACTCTTTACTTTACAGCTCCGTGATAGCACCTTCACCAGAAGGACTTCAGTGACCGAAGATGGCAGCTCACCACTACTTTCTCAAGGGCAATTAGGAATGGGCAATAATTATCCTCATCCCATAAATATGCAGTACATTATAAAACACAATGCTAAACTACTTTAAAGACCGTAAGCTACTTTGGGGATATCCTACAGTCGTGAAAGGAAATATAAGGATGCCAGAGCTTTTTTCTGAGCCTATTTGAGGGTAATGTCACAAGCAATCATCTAAAATATATATAGAGAAGGGTGAAGATATATCAGTGACTGATGAATGATGTCTAGCATTCATGAATTTTAATTTAAGTTCAATTAGAGATCTGACAAAGGTTAATTTATCTCAGAATGCTGTATTAAACTCATTGTTTGTCTTGATAAGATGCAGAGGCTGAGGCTCTTAACTAATGATTTCTGCTGGAAGATTTCCATGTCTGGAAGCTTTCTGGCATGCACTCAGGCTACCCAACTGAAATGCAATTATGTGGTGGCGATACGACTCTTGATTAATGGAATATTTTTGGAGCTCAAGTCATGTTAGTCTATCCGGTTGGTAGTTCCCTGTTTTCTCACTCCCTCTATTTATAAGTAGAGAGGGTTGCCTTGTTCCCTCCTACAGGAAGAATTCCAGAATCAAAAGAATTAGGAAGATGGCAATTGAAGCACCTGCTTTCTCCATTGACAATGCTTTCAAAATCCTGAGGTGTAGTTCATTTTCCATTTGAGTTTATCGTCATGTGCATGAGCATGGTGAAGTACAGATACAATCACAGGCAGATAGACTCAGTCAAGCATGCATAAACAAATCATACATAAATCACACACAAAATTCTAAAAGAACTGTGCAAAAAAACAAGATATTAGTGCAAAAAAGTATTTAGAAACAAAAAACAAGTTCATGGTAGTGCAAAAGGTGGGCTGTAGTGTCCCGTTGCCAAGGTAGGATTAGGTTGTGTATATTGATTCAAGAACCTGATAGTTGGAACAAAGCAGCTATTCCTGAACCTGGTGGTGCAGGACTTCAATTTTCTCCACCTCCTGCCTGACAGTAGCAGCGAGGGGAGATGCTGCCTTCTTGAGGACTTGATGATAGGGAAGGCTGTGCCAGTGATAACGCGGACTGTCCATCACTCTCTTTAGCCTGTTACATTCCAGTGTACAAGGCAAAGCTGCAAACAGTCAGGATACTTTTTACAGTAGATCGGTAAATGTTTGAGAAGCATGCTCGGTGAGGTGCTGACTCGCTTTAAACTTCTTGAAATGTAGAGGCAGTGGCATCTTCTTTGTGATTGCATATATTGCTGGGCACAAGATAGCTTATCCGAGATGTTAATGTCTTGGAATTTGAAGCTGTTCTCTCCACCAGCGACCTGCCAATAAAGCCTGTTCTCCCAATTTCCCCTTTCTGAAATCGATAATTAGTTCCTTGGTCTTGTTACTGATGAGCAAGAAATTGTTGTTGCGCCACTCAACCAGGTGTTCTAACTCTGCCCTGTACGGTGGGTCAGATTATCAGGTCCTTGTGATTTCAAGCACATTTGCTTTACAGTAAAAGGCAAACTGCTGGAGGAACTTAGTGGGTTAAATAGCATGCGCAGAGGCAGAGGTGATGGTTGGCATTGCTGGTCAAACCCCTGGATGAGGACTGAAGGTGTAGAACAGAGATGGCCAGCGTGAAAATGTGAGGGGGAAGGTAGGAGATGACAGTGAATAGGTGAAGCCAAGTGAGGAAGGGGATGATGGGCAGTAGGGACCAGATGGGGGAGGGGGGGTGGTGGAGGTAGAAACGGAGGCTTGAAATCAATCAGTGGAGGTGAAAGAGGGATGTAGATATGAGAATCTGATGAGGAAGTTGATACCTCTCTGTAATTTTTTGGTGAGAGTTTGTTGTTATATGTATTGGCCCCTGAATTATCCACTATTTTCTTGATGTACTCTGGTGTGAAGACAGACAGTTCCTTATCCCCATTTTAAATCCGTTCATCTTGGAGTTAAAGGGACCGATGTCCCTCACTTGTTTATTTTCAAATTAAATTTCTCTTTTTATACCCTTTGCTGATTTCTGAAACATTTCCAATTGGCTTTGTTCTTTCTCCGATAACTTTATGCCTTTTTCTAAGATTTAATACTCTCTTTAATTTTTCCTGCAGCCCCCAGATGGAGCATCTGTTCGATTGTGCCTCTGCGGCTTAAAGAAATATATATTTGTTGCAAAACATATTTTTTCCTGATTTCTATAAAGATTACATGGGATATCTGCTACTTTGCTGCACCTACGGGAGATCTAATATATCAATGAGAACGAACCAGGCATTTATGATACTTCCCTGGCTGTGGCTTAGCAGAAGAGAACTTCCTTTGCAACCTTTAACACATTAAATAAATATTTCCACAGAAATAAATGGGGTCAAGGATAAATATGAAACCAAAATCATTAAGATTAACTGTTTGATGCACAGCCTCTAAAACAACATGTGATCCAATATTAATGTTATCACGCAGTAACGTGACTATTTCTGTAGATGTTCCTACATAAATCTTCAGCTATATTACAAACAGGTAAGTTGCAAAGTCTTTCCCTCAGGCAGGACATTCTTGTAAGGGAATTTAGCTCTTTGCCTGGATATTCACCTGAGTCATTAATGACTTACATTTGCCCTCAAGAGATTCTGTAACGGATTATGTTCTGGGTGGAATGTGCATTTTACCTGGATTGCATGGCTTTAGAAATTCAATTTGAAGAAGCTTAATTTACAGAATATGTTTGCAAATGCTAATTACAATTTTATGGTATTAGTTTTCATAGAAGCCATCATCATGTAAGTTCTCTGGTTTCATCTCTTTTCCTTTCAAATAAAATCAGCTTCTTAAACTTGTTTTACATGCCAATTTTAAAATACTAGCCATTGTTTGTGAATCTGTTCGTGCCTCACTCTGGTTCCCCACAATAGTTTTTGCAACCTTTTTGTTTGTGAGAAGCTCCTGTGGGCGGTGGGCGGCGCGACTCATGTCGCAGTGGCCTCTGCAGTCCGTCTGTCTTTTTGTTATTTTTTGTCCCGTTTTAATGTTTTTTTTTTTTTTTGATGGGGTGTGTGTGTGTGTGTGTGTGTGTGTGTGTGAGGTGGGGGGAAAACTTTTAAAATCTTTCCCCTGCACGGAGAACCCGACCTTGTCCCTGTCGGGCCTCCGTTGTCGTTGGGGCCTAGCACCGTGGAGCGGCCTCCGGCAGGAACGACCTAGGTCTCCAGTCGCGGAGCTGCGGACCTATTCACCATCGTAGAGCTGGCCGAGTTCGGAGCGGGTGGAGCGATGGTGGCGCGCTGCTGCGACCCGACCCCGGGGATTCGGAGGCTTACCGCAGGTCCGGTGGACAGTGACACCGGGAGCCCGTGGGTCCCTGGTGGGAGACCGCTTTTCGGGGCTTCCGCAACGGCGACTTCACCCGCCCGAGTCGCGGGGTCGAGGAGTACTTGGAACGGGGCCTTACATCATCGCCCAGCGCGGCTTCAACGGCTGCGGGACTTTGCTAGTGCCCGCCGGGGGCTCTAACAACAAGACCCGGAGCAGGGCCTTGCATCACCTGGCGCGGCGTTAATGGCCGCGGGACAATTGCCATCGCCCGCCGGGGGCTTTGACTCTGACATCGGGAGGGGAATGGATAAGTTTTTTTGCCTTCCATCACAGCGAGGAGGAGATGCGCTGTGATGGAGGTCTGTGTAAATTGTGTTGTGTCTTGGGTCTTTTTTTCTTGTGTGTATGACTGCAGAAACAACATTTCATTTGAGCCTCTATGAGGTTCAAGTGACAAATAAATTGTATTGTGTGTATTGTGTGCTTTGCTTGTCTAATTCTGTACAATATCTTCCAATGCCCTGATTTCCACATTTGGGTGTAACCAACCCCTTCATGACCATTTTCAAAGCATTTTGAAAGCATACCTTTCTAATCAGACCCTTGGTCACAATGCCTAACATCAATTTCCTTCTATCTGATACCAAACTAAGGAAGGATATACTTCAATTCAATGATTCAATGCAATTCAATGTGATTGAGAGATTGGTTAGGCATAGTCATACAGTGTGGATGCAGGCCCTTCGGCCCAACATGCCCACACCGGCCAACATGTCCCTGCTATCTAGTCCTACCTGCCAGCATTTGGTTCATATCCCTCTAAACCTGTCCTATCTATGTACTTGTCTAACTGCTTCTTAAATGTTCGGATGGTCCCTGCCTCAACTACCTTCCCAGTCAGCTTTTTCCATACATCCACCACCCTTTGTGTGAAAAGTTACCCCTCAGATTCCAATTAAATTGCATGTGGTTTTCTTTGAACTATTAAAGGCCTGTCCCACTTGGGGATTTTTTGGCGACTGCCGGCGTCATTGACTGACGTACCAGGTCGCCGAAAAACCGTCAAGGTGTACGACAAGCTATGACAAGATATGACACAGTTGGCATCAAGCTGCGACAATTTACATCATCTGGCGTCATCATTTTTCGGTACCTGGAACGACCACAACAGCGACAACATACGACAACCTACGACCGCACAGACGTCAAACAACGATAACCGAGGTCAACATACGTCCACCCGCGACATAATACGGCAAGATACGACAAGCTACGACACTGCGACATCTGAAGACAACAGAAGACAAGTAATATTATTTTGATCCGTATCTTGATGCAGGCACTGTCGCCGGTTGACGTATGATGACGCAGGTTGTCACAAAAGGAATTCGCCGAGGTCATGATCTTGCAACATCATACATCACCTGCCGTCATCCTGCCAACAACCTACGACAACCTACGACGGTACCTACGACAGGAGATGACAGACAATGTCAGGCAACGTCAAGCCCACTGTCGCCGCAAGGTTTTGAACATTTCAAAATCCAGCGGCGACAAGAAAAAAGTGCTGACACTTGCGAAGACAGCTCACGACCATACAGGCGTCAGGCTGCATTACGCCGCGACCATGAGGCGACAGCCTATTTTTCGACAGTCGCCGAAAATAGTCGCCAAGTGGGACAGGGGCTTTAGTTCCTAAAATACTGTTAATCCTGAAAACACAGATCTCTTTGCTCTACGGATTACCATTGTTGGATGATTCCATTCCCGTCATTCACATTTTTAAGCATTTACGTAAAATACAGACAAGTTAAAATTACTGGATGACACACCAGAAGCTATTGGTTTATTACTTGCCTTGAGTGAGCAATTAATGAACTTGCTAACTTACATTCTCTTAATGAGCATGAAATTCCACAAATACATAATTGCTTCATAAAATACCCAAGGCTCAGTATTTCCATAGTTTCTAAGATTTTATATGCAAAATAAATTCCTTAAACCTCAATGTTTTTAATTAAATATACATCCAGGCCATCTTTTCAGAAGATGAGGTCACAAAATTCACCTCCTTAGGGTATGTACCCTAGTTGTTATGTGTGCCAAGTTGGATCCATGCAAGTACACACTTGTGAAGGAGTTACGGCACTTTGACTGAAGTACACAACATGGAAACATCGGCCCATTGAGTATGACACACTGTCTATCGATCATCCATTCACACTAATTCTATCTTATCCCACTTTCCCATCCATATCCTACAGACTCATACTCATACATACATTATTAGCCAAGCATGTTTTACAACATACCAGGAATTTGATTTGCCATACGGTCATACTAATAAAAAGCACCAGAACACACAAAATACATATTAATATAAACATCCACCACAGTGACTCCTCCACATTCCTCACTATGATGGAAGGCAAAAAAAAGTTCAGTCTCTTCCCTTCTTTGCCCTCCAGTGGCCGGGGGCCTCTAACCTTCCGTTGACGGGACGATCACACTAGGGACAATGTAAAGAAGCCAAGTAAATACACAAACCCACATGTCATTGGGATGTGGGATGAAGTCAAACACCTGGAAGAAACCCAGACAGTCACAGTGACAACATGCAAACTTTACTCAGACAGCACCCAAGGTCAGGATTGCACCTCCCACTGTGAGGCAGAACTCTGCTCCCTGCACCACTGTGCTGCCCTCTTTTTTAATTCAAAAAATGTATTCAATTATTAAAAATATATATATTTTACTTCGGAGTCACGTAAGTGACTAAGTGAAGAACCCAGCCAGGATGCATGCGTGACATATCGCTACATGCATTGCAACGAGTCACGGCAGGGGGAACAACATTCCCCTTAGCGGCAGAATTTGAAAGCCGGGAACAGCAGGTAAGGAGACTCTGCGTTCCTTCCACTTACCTTACAGGTGGAGACATGGACCAGATCCACGGAGGCTGCGAAAAAGCTGGCGAAGGAGAACCGCAGAGTTGCGGGCAGCCAGCAGCAGCAGCCAACAGCACGCCAATCTCCAGTAATGGGAACAGCTGTGCCCGATGTCGCTCCCGCACTGGCCATGGCCAGGCGGTAGAGCGAAGCAAAAAACTTACAGAGTCGTTGACTCCGATGAGTCAACCGCTCTATCGCTGCCAATGCCCGTGAGCATTGGGGCCGGTTGGAGCGGCTTCAGGAGCAGCCGCGAGTGGCCAGTGCCCATGTGCATTGGAGCCGGTTGGAGCGGCTGGGAGCAGGGAACAAGAGCAGCCACGACAACCAGTGCCCGTGAGCATTGGAGCCGGTTGGAGCGGCTGTAGGAACTGGAGCAGGAGCGGCTTCAGGAACAGCCGCGACGGCCAGTGCCCGTGAGCATTAGAGCCGGTTGGAGCGGCTGCAGGAAATGGAGCAGGAGCGGCTTCAAGAGCAGCCGCGACGGCCAGTGCCCGTGAGCATTGTAGCCGGTTGGAGCGGCTGTTGGAGCAAATACTCCAAAGTGACAGGCTCCGGAAGAGGGAGACTAGTCACATTGGGCAGCTGGTAAGTCCTACAGCAGTAACGCTTGTAGGGCTGCACAGTGTTTCTCCCTCATCAGAGGGGAGTACAGGGGGTCAATTCTGGGCTGACCCTGAAGACGGGTGCAGGACATACCCCTAGTACACATGGATTGCCAGAAAACATATTGGATATGGTGTCCCAGTTTATTCAACCCGACCAAACTGGCCAAAACCTGGAACCTAAAATAGCTGCAAGTATCAACTACTTGTCATTCAACCAGCTATAAGGACAGGCATTATTGGACACCATAGCAAGACACTTACCATCAGGGAACTGCAAATCACTGAATGTTCCCAGTGTCAACCAGTGTATTTGAAAACATGTCGGAGCCTAAATCAGAGCCAGGGACTTGAAACTACAGAAAGTTCTGAAAGTGCTAACAGCGGGAATTACGGTTTTCGCCCGCACAATAAATCAGTCATAGTGCCATCAACTGCGCCAGAAGTGCTCTGTCAACATACCTGTGGCAAGGAACAGAGCGGCATTCTGTTGGGACACACCCTGGTAACCAAACTCATGAGGGGCATTTTTAATGTTAATCCCCCAAGAACCAGGTACTCCCAAATATGGGATGTGAGCATTGTACTGACCATGTTAAGAAACTGGTCTCCAGCTACAGCTCTGTCCCTACAGAAACTGACTATGAAAACAGTCATGCTGATGGCCGTGGTCACGGCACAAAGGGTCCAGTCACTACAGAAACTTAGGCTGGACAACATGACTATTTCATCTGGTAATTTAACTTTTCACATCAATGAATTAGTCAAACAGAACAGACAAGGGTCAGCAGGCCTAAAAACAGCAGGGCCTACCCGACAGATGATCATCTCTGTATTGTAACACACTTACTATTATATATGGAGTATACTAGGATCATCAGAGGGAAAGAAATATCACTTTTAATCAGCTACAAACAGCCACTCAAAACAGTGACAGTCCAGACCATCTCTAGATGGCTAAAACAAGTCCTAATAAAGGCTGGAGTAGACACTAGCATTTTAAATCTCACTCCACCAGGGCTGCAGCTACATCAGCAGCTATGAAGTTGGATGTTCCTATGGACCAAATCCTCAAGACAGCAGGATGGTCAACGGAGAAAACTTTCCAACGATTTTATAACAAACCAGTCATTGAACCTGGAACATTTGCAGAAACAATTTTAAGTTCTGTAATATAATTTACCCCATAAATAGGGGCTATAATTTGGTGTAAATATATTTATCGTTGAGTTTTTCAATATCGTATTGATGTCTAATGATGTTAACACTATTCTCCCCATAATCAAGGCAGATGTGATGCATGGACTCGTTTCCACAGCATGAAATCGCAGAGCTTTAAAATCTTCACGCAGTCACTCACGTGACTCCGAAGTAAAATGGTAAGATTAAACGAGAACTTACCAGTTTGAAGTTTGATCGTTATTTTATTAGGAGTAACGTTGAGGGATTACGTGCCCTCCGCTCCCACCCTTGATCATATACTCAACTGGTATCTCTTCTCTAATCTTACTATGTTTAGTCATTACAGTTATCTGTGATTTCACACCGCTGCTTTGAAGAATGACACGCATGCGTCCTGGCGGGGTTCTTCACGTAATCCCTCAACGTTACTCCTCATAAAATAACGATCAAACTTCAAACTGGTAAATTCTCGTTTAATTTTACTATTACACTACAATAAAACAAACCAGACCCACCACCATAATACAATACAAACAAATATCCTTAATAAACTACTATACAACTATCTTACACTCCTTGTCAAGGATGCATTCAACACCCTGCAGAGCCCAGCGGTCCCGGAACTCCCTCAGGGTGCCCGTGGATAGTGCATATTCACTTTCTAACCCCACCCGGGCACGGACATAACCCCAAAAAAGGGTCAGGCAGCTGGCTCGGGTAAAGCCCTCTACCGCCTGGCGCCTTGAGTCGCGGATGGCCAGCTTGGCCAGGCCTAGGAGCAACCCAACCAGGACATCTTCAGCCCTTCCCTCTCCCCTACGCACAGGGTGTCCAAAGATGAGGATGGTCGGTGAAAAATGTAGCCAGAAGGCAAGGAGCGGCTGGTGCTCCTCTGATTTTCATTAAGGAACTTAGTGCTCTTTTAACTATGGAAACACACAGGAGGGTACCAATAATACAACACCACGGCTTAGGTGTTAATTGACCGTTACCATACCCAATGTGTTTCCTAGCTTTAGAGAGAATTCGTATCATACAGCATGGAATAAGGCCCTTCAGCCTGCCATGCTGACTATTAAGTACCCACCGATACTTCATTCATGCTTCTTTCATAGCTATTTCCCCTCTGTCATTAGGTTTCTGAACAGTCCTTCCATAAGTACAGTCCGATTCTGCTCTACCTCATTGTGGACAATGAACAGTATTTCTGGAACTGGAACGCTACAATGCTCAGAATTATATTCTGCACTCTGTGCCTTTTTCTTGGCTCTACCTATTGTACTTGAGTTTGACTTGCATTGTATTGTGTTTACATATAGTTTTATCAAATTCGGTTGGATAGGAAGCAAAATAAAACTTTTCACTGTACCTCGGTACACGTGATAATAATAAACCTAACCTAACCTAACCTAACCTAAACTAACCTAAGCCCATTTTAATCGGCGGGCCACACTAGCTTCAAAGTCATCCTGTTGAGTCTCATTGTCTGTAACTTGGTTTCACATAGCCCACAGCAAACAATGACCTAATCATTGTTACTATTTTGCATAGCTTTCATTCAGTTGTTCTATATCTCTCTATATCACCATCTATATCTCTCTTATCCCTTTCCCCTGACTCTCAGTCTGAAGAAGAATCTCAACCTGAAACTATCCTATTCCTTTTTTCCAGAGATGCTTCTGACCCGATGATTTACTCCAGCTTTTTGTGTCTCTCTCCCACTTTAATCTCCCTGCATTTCCATCAGCTCACCACTGTGCTGCTAAATGGTGAACTAATGCGCTTCTGGGATGGGGACTAGCATTCAACCTATCAATGAGGATGATTCTTACGTACCCTCTGGTCTGACATTGCTGTTTGCCTGAAGAGCAATTGAGCATTGAACATGACTGCCTTGGACCGTCCTGGATAATTAACATTATCTTTGATAAAATGGATTTTGTTAAACGTTTTTTGTAAGAAGTATTGTGTACAGTTTGGTTTTCTCACCTGTGAAAGTTGTAGCAAACCAAAAACGATATCAATGAATTATTTACTAATTAGTTGTTATCAAGCCAAAACAAACAATCCTCCTTCAACTGGGAATATGTAACAGCAGAGTGGAAAGGAATACGGGACCTAATGCAAATTTAGCAATGTTATACCATAGCTTTACCTGCATCAAAAGGAGGAGGTTGCAGCCAAAGGTCAAACAAGGATTAAAGCGGATTGAATCTCCGTTACTTCTTCCAGTTAAAGGAGGTTGTACACAACCAGAAAATGAAGTGAGGGAGATGGAGACGTGATCTTGCTCAGCTATCACTCTGCCAGTCTGGGAAAGCAAATTGAAGTCAAAGTGTTTGTTAGCTTCTTTGTCAAAAGCATCCTGACTTATTTTATATGAATTGAAACTGAAACACTGTTTTCCTCAGTTTAAGAAAAGTGCAGATACCCATGGTCGTCTGATCAGCATTCATACTGAGCAAAGACAAGGGTTTGTAGCAGAAAACTGAAAGATAATCAATTATATTTCAGTTGTCACTTATGATGAAGGGTCTGAAGCTGAAACATGAGGCAGGCCCTGCTCTTGGCAGATGTTGTGCATTTCCCAGCATCTTCTGTTTTATCTTCAGACTCCCAGCATTTGGAGTCTTTTAATTTGAAATAAACGGAGCTGTCAGTGTTACTTGCAGTTCACCATGTTCCCGAGAGTTATTATGCTACTCCTTAAAATCCAATCCAAACAGCACAATATTTGGTTTGCAGACCCTATTATTCATCTGTGCTGAAATACAAGGAGTATAATGGCTGTGATTGTTCAGAGAAAAGAGAGTAGCAATAAGAATCAGGTAGAGGAGTTTGCCATCTGGCCCTTCGATCCCAGCTTGCATTCATAATGATTCATCTTTAACCATAACTCCATGAAAATATAGGCTGCTGTTACTAGTTTAGTGTATGGAGACATTCAGCACAAAGCCAAGCCCTTCAGCAAACCAGGTCCTTGTGAACCATCAAGCACTATTTACTCTAATGCCACTTAATTCTCCCCACATTCAATTCAGGTCCTCCCAGTTTCTACCAAACCACCTATAGACTTAGGGCAATTTTCAGCAACCAGTTGACCTACCAGCCCTTGGAATGTGCAAGGAAACTGGAGCAGCCAGAGAACTCGGATCACTGGATGAGTGAGGCAGCAGCAATAATAATTATGCCACCGTGTTGCCCAAGATTTTATGGTGGACAAGAGTCCTCTTATAGATCACAAAGAACTTGAACATTCCCATCAATGGACTCAGAGGCCATATGCGTGTTGCCACAACTCTCAACACAAGATAAAAAAGGACCATTCCCACAGTCCTGTGAATGGATCTGATGCTGCTGATCTCTTTGACCTGCACCACCAGCAGTCGTTGAGCTTTGTTTCAGTGAGACATGAAGAACAGAGTGGCGCAGCTGGTAGAGCTGCTACCTTACGGTGACAGAGACCTTATGTTTGATCCTGACCTCGGAAGTTGCTTATGTGGTGTTTGCATGTTCTCCCTGTGAACTAAAAACTAAACTAAACTAAACTGCTAAACTATTTCAGGAATGTCAGGATTAGCCTAGTCTGCACATCCTAGGGTTGGCTGCCAGTCAAGGTTCATAAAAACATATGAAATTACGAGCAGGATGAGGTCAATTGGCCCCTAAAGCCTGTCATGGCTACTCTGCCCCTGGCCAGTGTCCATTTTCCAATGTTAATTTCCCATAGCTCTCCATCTCCTGATCTTTCCATACTTTTTCCACTTCCTCTTTAAATACCTCCAATGATCTCGCCTTCACTCTTCTTCGAGCTCCTCCTAGTGGTAAAAACATCTCAACATCTACTCTGTCACGCCCTCTTATGATCTTACGTGTTACAATACAATCACCGTTCATTATTCTGAACTCTAAAGGGAGTGGATCAGCCTCTCACCCCAGGAGTTAGCTGAATGACTCTCTTCTGGACAATAGACAATAGACAATAGACAATGGGTGCAGGAGTAGGCCATTCAGCCATTCGAGCCAGTACCGCCATTTAATGTGATCATGGCTGATCATCCCCAATCAGTACCTCATTCCTGCCTTCTCCCCATATCCCCTGACTGCTATTTTTAAGAGCCTTATCTAGCTCTCTCTTGAAAGCATCCAGCGAACCTGCCTCCACCGCCCTCTGAGGCAGAGAATTCCACAGACAACCTCCAAAGCCAATATATCCTTTGTTTAGTAAGGGAGTCAAAACTGCACAGTAGTCTCAGCTTACATGATGCACCCTCTAACGTTTCCCCATTAAAATCAGAGCTGGAGACTCAACCATTACTTTTCAAAACCCACGCAGTAGTTTATATGATGCCAAAAAAGAAAGGATAGCTCAAAATATGATCTAACATTAACTTCAAATTGAGAATGTTCTGCCAATGAGAGAAAGAGATACTGAGTTAATTAACAGTGTGACACTGCAGTACCGGTTTTCAGCATGCCCTGCCTATCCTTAGGACAATGTCAGATGACAATGATGAAGTTCTGTAATTATTTGAGGTACGCCCCATTTTTAAAAGCTTTTCATTTCACCTCCTATACTTCAAGATTCAACTATTCCATTACACTTTATTATCATATTTACCTGGGTCCAGAGAAATTCTTTATTTTTGCATCCAGTACGCAAAGTACACAGAGTCACCACGTACCTGATGCTGACAAAGTTATAAATGTACTCATTGGAGCCCCAATGATCCCACTTTGCTCTCAACCCCCCCCCCCCTCACCGGGTCCCTCCTCATACTCTTGCCTGGAGGTAACAAAGGCATGGAGAGAGTTCCTGCTTCAGATGAACTAGTGCAGGGGGCAAAGACTGGCAATGTCATGCAGGTGAACTTGGTCACAGAGAGATACAGCACAACAATAGGTCCTTTGCCCACCAACAACCACGCATGTGCACTAATTTTCTCCACATTCTGAAGAACTACCCCCAGATTCTACCACTCAACTACAGATTCAAGGCAATTTGAAACAGTCAATCCACATGTCTTTGGGATGTGGGAGGAAACCAGAGCAGCCAGATGAAATGAATGCAGTCATGAGGAGAGCATACAAACTCCACACAGAGAGCATCAGCGATCAGGATTGAAGCAGCATCTGTACCACTTCTTAGAGTCGGCGGGATCTGTGATCTGATGTACAGTTCAACATCAATTGTGCCACCAAGGTTGTAAACAATTTGATAGAATCTTTACATAATGATGTTTTTCATGAATATTCTATCATCAATATCCAGAACAGAGACAATAAAAGATGATGTTACAAGTATAATATTCCAACTTCGAGCTCCTTCTGGGCATACATATTTCAATTCTGTTTGTTTGCAATACGTGACCAATTTAAATTCCGGGGAGTATTTCTGATTTGTGGTCTTGGAAGAGAAAGCTCATTGTACTCAAACAAACTTCAGTGAAAGCAAAGACGTTGTCAGTTAACTCATCCAAGTCAAGATAACATGATTTATGACAATTAGCCTCAGAGCTTTGTTATTGAGGGAGATATCTTTATATCTCATGGTCATTTTTTGGGGAAAAAACTGGGACTAGATAGGCAACATAAGCTTACAGGATTCAACACATTACTTGTGCTGTACAATATCCCCCTCCACACCACTGCCGTTGGTTACCAGTCTTGTCACTCCTCATGGTGAATCTCCTACCCAGGGCACATCGAATTGAATGGCTCTTGAGTATTCATTAAGCAGAATTAATCCCAAGTTTAATAATGACTGTTCGACACATTGTTCAAAGATAATGTTTTAAAGTATTTTTAAATGCATATTTGTTACTATCCCTTAAACCTTTCTATTGAATTGTTGTCAGGAAAATGTGGAGATTCCAGTTAAAACCCGAGATCTTGACAACCCTAAATAGTGGCCTGACATAGGAAACATTTGTTCATTGCCTTGGTCCCATGGTGGTTTTGAGGGTCAATACTAGTTTGTCATCACCCCCTTCTCATTCTATGTATCCAACACCCCATCACCCATCCCAGCCAGAAGAGGGATTTAGCTGTGAACTGCTTGCATTGGAGTGGAAAGCCCATATTCCAAGCCAGCATAAACGTCTGTGGAGGCACATGTGCCATTTCATTTAAACAAGATTTGGGTGTATTCTTGGAGACAATAGACAATGGACAATAGACAATCGGTGCAGGAGTAGGCCATTCGGCCCTTCGAGCCAGCACCTCCATTCAATGTGATCATGGCTGATCATCCACAATCAGTACCCCGTTCCTGCCTTCTCCCCATATCCCCTGACTTTGCTACCTTTAATAGCCCTATCTAGCACTCTCTTCAAAGTATCCAGAGAACCGGCCTCCACCTGAGGCAGAGAATTCCACACTCACAACTCTCTATGTGAAAAAATGTTTCCTCACCTCCGTTCTAAATGGCTTACCATTTATTCTTAAACTGTGACCCCTGGTTCTGAACTACCCCAACATCGGGAACATGTTCCCTGCCTCTAGCGTGTCTAAACCCTTAATAGTCTTATATGTTTCAATAAGAACCCCTCTCATCCTTCTAAATTCCAGAGTATACAAGTCCAGCCGCTCCATTCTCTCAGCATATGACAGTCCCGCCATCCCGGGACTTAACCTTGTAAACCTACGCTGCACTCCTTCAATAGCAAGAATGTTCTTCCTCAAATTAGGGGAGCAAAACTGCACACAATACTCCAGGTGTGCTCTCACTGGGCGCCGGTACAACTGCAGAAGGACCTCTTTGCTCCTATACTCAACTCCTCTTGTTATGAAGGCCAACATGCCATTCGCTTCCTTCACTGCCTGCTGTACCTGTATGCTTACCTTAATTGGCTGATGAACAAGGACCCCCAGATCCCGTTGTACTTCCCCTTTTCCCAACTTGACACGATTTAGAAAATAATCTGCCTTCCTGTTTTTGCTACCGAAGTGGATAACGTCACATTTCTCCACATTAAACTGCATCTGCCTTGCATCTGCCCACTCACCCAACCAGTCCAAATCACCCTGCATTCTCATAGCATCCTCCTCACAGTTCACACTGCCACCCAGCTTTGTGTCATCTGCAAATTTGCTAATGTTACTTTGAATCCCTTCATTTAAATCATTGATGTATATTGTAAATAGCTGCGGTCCCAGCACCGAGCCTTGCAGTACCCCACTAGTCACTGCCTGCCATACTGAAAGGGACCCGTTAATCCCTACACTTTGTTTCCTGTCTGCCAACCAATTTTCTATCCATGTCAACATTCTACCCCCAATACCATGTGGCCTACATTTGCCCACATATCTCCTATGTGGGACCTTATCAAATACTTTCTTAAAGTTCAGGTACACTACATCCATTGGCTCTCCCTTGTCCATTTTCTTAGTTACATCCTCAAAAAATGACATAAGATTAGTCAAGCATGATTTCCCCTTCGTAATTCCATGCTGACTCGGACCGATCCTGTTGCTGCTATCCAAATGTGCCGCTATTTCATCTTTTATGAGTTGGATGATCAGCCATGATCATATTGAATGGCGGTGCAGGCTCAAAGGGCTGAATAGCCTACTCCTGCACCTATTTTCTATGTTTCTATGATTGTCTCCAGCATCTTCCCCACCACCAATGTCAGGCTATCTGGTCTATAATTCCCTGTTTTCTCCCTTCCGCCTTTCTTTAAAAAATGGGTTAACATTATCTACCCTCCAATCCACAGGAACTGATTCTGAATCTATAGAACATTGGAAAATGATCACCAATGCGTCCACGATTTCTAGAGCCACTTCCTGTGATGCAGACCATCAGGCCCTGGGGATTTATCAGCCTTTAGTCCATTCAGTCTACCCAACACCATTTCCTGCCTAATGTGGATTTCCTTCAGTTCCTCTGTCACCCAGATCCTCTGGCGACTAACATCAGGAAGATTGTTTGTATCCTCCTTAATGAAGACACATCTAAAGTACCTGTTCAACTCATCTGCCATTTCCTTGTTCCCGATAATAAATTCACCTTTTTCAGTCTTCAAGGGTCCAACTTTGGTCTTAACTAATATTTTCCTCTTCACATACCTAAAGAGAGTTGTGATCTAACAGAGGTGGTCATGCTGATGAACACTGTGCATAATGCTTATGCTTCCTATCAGATTATTCTATCCTGCCAAGGGACGGCCACAATGATCAGCAACACGTAAATCCTGCACGTATTTTTAACTGTTTGGAATATTAAAAAGAACAAACAGTTAGTGTCAGTATAGAGTCTGTGTTTTCAATCATTGTAATTATCTATAATCAGTCTTAAGCTCTTTGAACTGTGTATTTCTTCAGTCATTGACTTATATTTGGTCAGCCCAGTTTCTCCAAAATACCAACAAAGCTCTGTGGGGTGTATTTTCTTTTCAATTTACACCATCTGAACTTCTCTAGCATAATAACAGCGCACGGCAGGGGAGCTTTTCTGACAGCCAAGGCACTCTGATTGCACCCTCCCCAATGATCAGTTGTGTAATTAGTTCCACTTCCGAGATTAAAGCACTTGAGCATTATCGGGAGAATGCTGTACAATCAGAGACACTACCTTTTAGTTCATACATGTATCCAATGCCCTATTGGACCTAAGATAGACACAAAATGCTGGAGCAACTCAGCGGGACAGGCAACATCCCTGGATAGAAGGAATGCTTGATGTTTCGGGTCGAGACCCTTCTTCAGATCAGTCTCGACCCGAAACGTCACCCATTCCTTCTATCCAGAGATGCTGCTTGTCCCGCTGAGTTACTCCAGCATTTTGTGTCTATTTTCGGTTTAAACCAGCATCTGCAGTTCCTTCCTACAACATTTTTCCCTGTTGGACTTTCTTTGCACAGGTCCTCCCTGAGCATGACCGGGTTCTGTTCCTGAAAACTGCTCGTAACAGTTTGTAAGTTGTAAGTGCAGTTGAAATCTGAGTTTCTACATGGCAGATGTTGCCTGTAGCCCAGCAGTCATTGGCAAATCCATCCTGCTGGTCTCTCAAAAGCTCACTTTGTATGTATGGGCTGTACATAAGTCGAGCGTTTGTAACAATTGTATAAGAAATTGTATAAAATCAACCAAGGGAATGGTTCCCGGAGGTTCTCCAGTGTCCTGCCAATATTTACTAAGCCCTACATCAGATTACCTACTTATTAACACAGTCTACCATGTTGTCATGTACATTTCAAATGTACCCTACCGGATGCAATGCATGCTGCATGACCAGAGAGAGTGGATGCTGTTGGAGTAAAGATCTTTATATGCACTGGACATTCTTCGTTCAAACAATGTTTGGTGCAAGTGCTTCTTCCTATCTCAATACAGCATTTTGGGGGTCCATTGCATAGTTTAGAAATTCAGCGTGGAACCAGGCCCTTCTGCCAACCAGCGATCCATGCACACTAACACTATCCCACACACAAGGGACAATTTACAATTATACCAAGGCCAATTAACCTACAAGCCTGTGTGCCTTTTAAGTGTAGGAGCTCTAGGGGCTAGCGGAATCAAGGGATATGGAGAGAAGGTAGGCACGGGTTATTGATTGTGAATGATCAGCCATGATCACAATGAATGGCGGTGCAGGCTCATAGGGCCAAATGGCTTCCTCCTGCCCCTATTTTCTTTGTTTCTATCTATGTTTCTATGAAACCGGAGATCTAGAGAAAACCCATGCAGGTCACAGGGAGAACGTACAAACGTACAGACAGTACCTGTAGTCAGAATCAAACCCAGGTCTCTGGCGCTGTAAGGCAGCAACACTACCGATGTGCCACTATGCTGTCCTAAGTCCATGGTGATGAGGACTTTCTGGCCTTTCAGGTGTATTGTGCTAATAATGAGGAGGTGCAGACAAGTTATGCAGCCTCAAATCTGGGCATTTCCTTCAGAGAGGACAATGAGAGAATGATAAGCTTGACTACAGCCAAGGCTGTACTCAGCAGGTGATGCCGATACAACCCCAGTACTCCCCCCGACTGCAGAAAAATACTTAGATTTTGAACTAGGATGAAGATCAAAATCTCTGGCAGATAGATATTGCTTAGAGCCTCAATGCATCATTGTTTGTCATTTTTCTTTGATGATTAATTGTCATCCATTGTTATGCAGCTATTATAATTAAGAGACCACCATTGATTGAAATACATTGTTGGAAAAATACTGCATCACACTGTCGGCAGAATATTTAATTTCCGTTTGAAGATGGTGTGCTGCAAATACACAGAGCTGTACGTGGTGTCTTAATGGTTATGACAGGGCTCCTGGGCTCTCCCCTGAACTGAAGGCAAGGCTCAAGGACTTGCTCAAGAGTGAACCATTTTGGCGAATCAATCGGCCTCTGGTCAGTTCACAGCATCAGCTGTGGTAGTGGCGAGAGGATTGCTCTGTGTTTTAAAAATAATTAATCTAGATGCATTGCATTTTGTTTTTGCTGAAGTGCCAGTGAACTAATAAAAAACAGAAGAGAGCTGCGAAAGACTCCCTCTGATTCTGAATCCACAAGCCTAATCTCTGCTTTTGGAAAACTAGTCACTTTCTTTGTATAAAATAAAAACGTCATTGAAAAATAAATCATTATTGTCTCCACACTCCCCCTATATGAAACAGCTCACTGAGGCTCATTTCAGTTAAGTGAGGGTGATCTCACTCGGTATGTGGCCCCGGTCAATGTTTGTGGATGTGGGGATATATTTGGTTATTTTCGGCTAGTTTCCCAGTCTGCCACAGTGTTCATCCTCACTCAACTCTCTAAGTAATCTACCACCAGGTGGCGCCAGCAATGGCTGCATCGCCAACAGTCTGTCTGTTCTTTCCTGCTTTGTGTTTTAATTGTATGTGTGTTAAATGTATGTTTTTTGTGTTCTTTAGCTTGTTTTATGTGGGGGGTGGTGGTCGCAGGAAACATTTTCTAATCACTTACCTCGACAGAGATGCGATTTTTTTCTGTATCGTATCTCTGTCAGCACTGCGGCCTAACATCGAGGACTTGGCGGCCTTTGCTGGAGACAGATTTTGAGAACTCCACTGCAGGTGACTACGGGACTTTAACATTGCGGGGCACATAATCTCTTTGCCAGGGTTCGACCTTGCAGCTCCAACCATGGGTGCTTGCGGACTTTAACATCACGGAGCCTGCGGTCAGAGTCCGACTTCGGGAACTCCAAGCCACGGGAGTTTCGACCACCCCAACGTGAGAGTTTCGATCACCCCAACACGGGGTGATCGAATCGAAGTTGGTCAATCCCTTTCATTTCCTCCCTAGCACCCTCATTTCCTTATATTTAGTTGGCTAGAATTAGTCAAAATGATCTAACCTGCCATTTTTATGTGTAACATAAAAACTACGCATATTTCTAATCCCATTGTCACACATGCTTCACTGGTTTTTCAACATGCACGTTTAAGGAATTACAGTATACATGTCCACCTCGTTCCCCAACAGTGCTTTTTTTTAATTCACATTGTCTCTGCTACTCTATCTTGTAAAGTGTGTCACAATACTTTTTTGAATTAATTTTATTTACCCACCTGTTTACCCGTTCAGCCAGCTTATCCATGACATCTTGCAACCCATTACCAAACTCCTCACTGCATTCTGCACTTTGTGTAAACAGCAAAGTACAAACTCTTAGCCTGCACAACCCATACCTGAATGATTAATATAGAGTCACACAGCACAGAAACAAGCTCTTCGGCCCAATTTGCCCATGCCAACCAAGATGCCCCACCTACACGTGTCCCATCTGCCTGCATTGGCCCACATCCCCTAAACCATTCCTACCTATGTACTTGTCCAAATGTCTTTTAAACAACAAATATGTACGATTATTGCTCAGTTTCTGAGTGAGAGATGAACAGGACAAAGGGAATATCCAATAGGGTGGAGGCTGGAGTGCCATGTTGATAAACTCTTTTGTTTGATGAATTAACAAGGGGCGAAAGCTGTGAAATGCAGGCCAGAGTTGTGGGGAATACCCTGCATTCCAAGCACTGTCAGATAGAGAGAAAAGAGAAAATATTACATATAGAATCAATTAAACTCATATCGAGCATGACCAATAGTTTGTACATATCAATTATTCAGATCAGATCAATAATTGGATGAAAATGAATTGAATTCCTCATAATTTGTCTCCTCCCAATTAACAGTAGATAATTCATTACTTACTATTTGTTATCAGGCTTCTAATGATTTTTGTAAAAGTGAAATCTATTACTGAATGTATTCCTCTGTACTTTTCCATTTGTAAAACTGCTTGTCACTGAATTGGAACAAATATGTGAGTGTGATATTTTGATCTGTAAAGCATGATTTGAGTGATAATTTGATCTTTTCTTGTCACTGGTCAAATTCAGACATAAAATTAACAGTTTTATCAAATTTAATTTCAAACCAAGTTGAAACCTGGATTGCTAATGCTTTACCATAGCCATTAAGCTACCAATTCAATTTATTAGGCCCAGGCAACCCTTAAAAATAAGCACAGTATTGAGATAATCTCAACTGGGAGTACAGAATCAAACCTGCAAGATTCTGGTGCAAAGCTGAATTGCTCCTTCATTTCACATTTCTATGAAAAATATTTTGTGTTTGATTTATGCCCTTTGTTTTGTTTGATCATTTCCAAAGCTGCCATGTATACTGACCTCAGAGATCTATAGGATTTATTTTAAATTGCGATTAATTCAATTTCTCTTTGATGGGCTGACTTTATGCTTGGTTCAGTAAAGCTGCCATATGGTGTTAATACATATCACACAGTGTTAATGTCCTATTACACTCAATATCCTGGTCCTGTTCTTTCTCTTGACCATAATCACATTGAAGAAATCACAGATAGGCCCCCAAAGAATGAATTGAATTCAGTTAGTTCACTCGTACACTGCAATCAGTTTTTTGATTAATTAAAAAACTAGTTACATGCCAGTCAAATGGAAGAAAGCAAAAACTGATCAAATATTCCAAGATGCATGTGTTATGTTCAAAAACATCTTTTAAAGAAAATAGCAAGTGGGCAATCTGTCATTTTTTACGGATGAAAATTTGTAAAACAATGTAACATTCTGATTTATCAGCTGCATATATAAGGCTGTGATAGACCATGGATGCACCCAGTCGCAAACTAAGAATACAAAAATTATATTAACTGAAACAAGGGGAGAATAGTCCAACGAATCAAACCATATCTCCCACAAGGGAGTTGGTTGTGATTGTCGGATGTCTACAGTCATCCAAGTCCTGGGAAGTCGCTGTAGGAGATACTCAGAGAAGTGTCCTGCACTGAGTCATCTTCAGCTGCTTCTTCAATAACCTTCCTTAAGGTAGGGGGCGGATACATTCACTAATGAATGCACAATATTTAGATCTCCACTGCAGTCACTCTGTTCATGACCACCTGTTCCTAGGTTTAAGTTTAGGTTTATTATTGTCATTTGCACTGAGGCTTAAGATTCTGTCAGTGGACACAGCCTCTACCAGCTACTGGAGAAGATTGGATTCCACCACCTCTTCTAAAACTTCATTCAGTCCTTCCATGCAGTGTGCAGTGCAATGTGAAGAGGCTACATCGGACAGTTTCCTCATGAGAAATGGAGTGAAGCAAGGCTGCGTCCTCGCTCCCACTCTGTTCGGCATCTTCCTATCTGGCCTTCTTTACTTTGCCTTCTCGACAGGTACGGAAGGAGTGTATCTTCACACCAGAAGAGATGGGAACTCTTCAATCTAGCAAAGCCAAAATGAAGGTAAGAACTGTGCTAGTAATGGGCCTGTCCCACTTAGGCGACTTTTTAGGTGACTGCAGGAGACTATGCGGTTGCGACATGGTTGCCACATGTTTGAGGGTGGTTGCCAGGTAGTCGCCTTCATGGTCGTGAGGAGTTCCCGCATTCTGGGAACTAGTCGCGGCCTCATTATGGTCGCCGCAAATTTTTCAACATGTTGAAAAATTAACGGCGACAAGAATGAAGCTGCCATGGAGAGTAATGAGAATTCTCGTGCCATAGGTGCAGTGGTAGTGGGTTGCCAGGAGATCTAAGGTTCTCGTAGGTTCTCGTAGGTTGTAGTTGGTGCTGACTGGTGAATTTCATGCCTGGGATCAAGTATATTCCTGTAGGAATTTTGGGTATTGAGGTGAATGCTAAAAATAGAAATTAGGAGAGCTAAAAGAGAACATGAGATACCTCTGGCAGGTTATATAAAGGATAATCCTAAGAGATTTTATAGGTACGTTAAGGGAAAAAAGGTAACCAGAGAGAGAATAAGGCCCATTAGGAATCAAAGGAGTCAACTCTATGAGGAACCACAGGAGATGGGCAAAGTCCTCAATTAGTATTTCTCCTCTGTATTTACCATGGAGAAAGACATGAGGGCCGAGGAACTTGGGGCAGTCAATGGAAGTGTGTTGAGGACATTCAGTATTATAGTCGAAGTGGTGCTGATGGTTCTAACACGTATGAAGTTAGATAAATCTCCCAGACCTGATCAGATATATCCAAGGACACTGGGAAGCTAGAGAAGAAATTGCAGGTGCCCTGGCTGAGATTTATGAGTCGTCATTAAATATGGGTGAGGTGCCGGAAGACTGGAGGTTGACAAATGCTGTGCCTCTATTTAAGAAAGCCGGCAGGGAAAAGCCAGGGAACTACAGGCCAATGAGTCTAACATCTATGGTCGGAAAGTTACAAGAGAGTATTCTGAGGGATAAGATATACATGCATTCAGATGAACAATGGCTGATTAGGGATAGTCAGTACAATTTTGTATGTGGGAGATCGAGTCTAATGAATATGATTCGTTCTTTTGAAGATGTGATCAAAAAGGTTGTTGAGGGCAGAGCTGTAGACATCGTATATATGGATTTCAACAAGGCATTTGATTTTGCATGATAGGCTCTTCTGGAAGGTTAGATCACATGGGATCCAAGGAGAGATAGCCCACTGGATAGGCAATTGGATTTGTGAAAGTAAGCAGAGAGTGGAAGGTTGTTTTTCAGACTGGAGACCTGAGACTAGTGGTGTGTCACAGGTTTCAGTGCTGGCCCCATTGCTATGCGTCATCGATATAAATAATTTGGATGAGAATGTACAAGCATGATTAATAAGTTTGCAGATGACACTAATGTGGGTGGTATTGTAGATAGTGAAGGTGGTTGTCAAAAATTGCAACAGGATCTTGATCGGTTGGGCAGGTGGGCTGAGAATGATTGATGAAGTTTAATACCGAGAATTGCGAGGAGTTGCATTTTGGGAAGTCTAACCAGGGCAGAACCTAGACCGTAGGTGTACGGCTCTGTGGAGTGTTGTAGAGGGAGTTAGGAGTGTAGGTACATGGTTCCTTGAATGTGGTGTCACAAGTAGATAGGATGGTCAAGAGGCTTTTGGCACATTAGCCTTCATCTATCATAGTATTCAGTATAGAAGTTTGGAGGTCATGTTTCAGTTGTATAAGATATTGGTGATGCCACATTTAGAATATTGTGTTCAGTTTTGGACTTAAGGGCCTGACCTATAGCGAGAGGTTGAGCAGGCTAGGATTTTATTCCTTGGAGTGCAGGAAGATGACGGGTGATCTTATAGAGGTGTATAAGATCATAAGAGGAATGGAAAGGGTAAATATTTGCTCAAAATCTTTTACACAGAGTAGGGAAATCAAGAACCAGAGGTCATGGATTTAAGGTGATTGGGGAAAGATTTAATGGGAACCCATGTGGCACCAAGGTTGGTATATGGAATGAGCTTTCAGAGGAGGTAGTTGAGGCAAGTACTATCACAACATTTTTTTAAACATTTGGACAGGTACATGGATAGGATAAGTTTAGCAAGATATGGGCCAAATGCAAGCAGTTGGAACTAGTGTAGATAGGGCATGTTGGTGGACATGGGCAAATTGGGACAAAGGGCCTGTTTTCACACTGTATGACTATGACCATGACTCTATCTCATCGCAGTGCCACCATCGCAATGCCCCCTATTGGTATTGGTTTAATATTGTCGCGCCTACCAAAATACAGTGAATATCTTTGTTTTGCATGCTATCCAGACAAATTATACCAAGCATGAGTACCTCAAGTAGCGTAAAACAGAAAATAGAGTGCAAAATATAATGTTACAGCTACAGAGAATATGCAGATACAGAAAAATGAACGTTTTCTGACACGATGGGGTAATGGGACTGATGGGTTTGCTCCAAGAACTGGCATGGGCACAACAGGCCCAATGGCAATGAAATTGTTAATATGAGACAGGCTATATATTCTGATGGAAAGTGGATATAATCTTTAGCACTACATGTGAAAATTGAGCTGGTACACTGTGCTGCTGGGTCTGCAGGAAAGCACTAGTTGTCAGGGGTAACCTCAGAAGTACAGAGCAAGGACAACCAAGAATGTGTGGTCACATTTGTTCTTTTAGCTTATGTCACAACTTGCTTTTTCATTTAACCTGAAGTAACGAAGATTTGTGTCTACACATCACATTCTATAGACTTCAGTGTAACATCTGACTGACACAGTGCACTGTGGAAGATTACCAGATCAATAATACGTTACTGTTTGTGTAACCCACCTGCACTTAAATTAGTTGCTTCAATTCTTACATTATAAAGGTGAACAGCTTTTCAAAAGTAATTAACTGTTAATTTGGATCGATAGTAAATCTATACTCCCTTTTTAACACAGTAAAACATTCCAAAAACTTAGCAGGAATATTGTCCAACAACAATTCATACTGAGCCAAAGAGGAGCTCTGATGAAGCTCTGAGTCGGTTTTTTTCTCCAAGGATGTTGAGTGATCTGCTGAGGATATCAGGCACTCGCAGATTTTCTGATCATTTGGGCAGATAAAATGTTGGCAGGTTTCAAAGGGAGATTTAAGAGAGAGAAAGAGGAAGTCTGGGAAAGAGAGCAAAGGGTAGGAAAATAAAAGTGGGTGGAGGGAGAGAGAGGGGAAGGGAGAGAGAGACAGAAGGAAGGAGAGGGACAAATAAAGGATGAGGGGAAAAGAGGGGAGGAAAGGAGCGGGGAAGAGGGGAAAGGGGAAGGAGGGTGGGGGAGAGAGACAAGGAGAGGGTGAAGAAGGTGAATGAAATAGAGAAGAAGAAGAGAGAGGGGAAGGATTCAATAAAGGTACTTTATTGTCACATGTGTGCTTGTGTGTGTGTGCTTGTGTGTGTGTCTCCTATTTCTACTTTGGAGAATTTTCAATTCTTGCACCTATCAGGACCTGCATTTCCCCAGTGACAACATGAGATAAAACATCAGAAACTGGTGCTTTAATGTTCACTTGCCAACTTATTGTCAGTGATGCAGTGAACTGTTCACCAGCAAAACTGAACCGATGAAGTATTGCATTCTAGACCTTGCCAGAATAGGATTGGCAATTTTATGCCACATGCTGTCATGAGCAAGACTTTTTTTTTTTTTTTTAATTTAATTTTAATTTTATTTTTATTAGTACAATAAGTTACAGTAATACACACCACATATATCTTATTACATTTGTTGTACCCCTTCATTTTTTGAGCTTTAAGAAAGATGGAAATAAAAGAAGTGAGGAAAGTGAGAAAGAGTCGTGAAAGTGCAGGAAAGTGTTGGAAAAAGCAAGCCCATTAGAGAGAGAGTTAGAGAAGAAAGTTAAGAAATAGACCCTAGAAAAGAAAGAAAGAAAGAGAAACAATCGCTCTATTATAAAAAAACTCCGCCAAAAGGGATATACCAACCGTATTTTTCACCCCCGTTACCAGATCCTGGCACCATTTATTTTTTAAATTACTATTGCACCTTATGCTTGTAGTAAGTTCATAAATGCAGACCACATCTGCATTTGTGATAAATGTCAGTCTCAAGAAGCTACCATAGCGCACTCTTTTGTTTTTTGTATAAAAATCCAAACATTCTGGAATGAAATATTTGAAATCTTCACAAAACTATTTAAAATATAACTGATACCAAAAGCAGAATGGATTATTTTTGGAATAATGGAAGGTAGCCCTGAACTAAACGTGTTTCAAAATAATTTAATTAATTACGGGCTAATAACGGGAAAAAAGCTTATACTCAAATTCTGGAAAAACGCTCCTATACCAACAATAAAAATGTGGATTTCAAACATGTTCGAAACATTACACCTGGAAGATATGAGATTCCTCCTCGCAGGCAAAGCAGACTACTTCCATGAGCAAGACTTTGCTTGGGGTTTATGCAGGCCCGTACGAAACTTTACAAAAAGGGGGGCATGACAGGATTACAAAACGTTTAATGTGAAACAATGTGCGCGCTGTGCACATCATGAGCACAAATCGTGGTCCCTCGATGCCAGGGTCCAGGGCCCACTTAAGGGCCCTGGAAGCTCAGGGGTTTTAGATGCTCTCTGATGCATTCTAAGCCTTATTTTGGAGCATTTTTGCACCAAATTTATGACCAATATTTCCAAAATTAACAGGAATCTGAGAGGTAGCTTTTTCACACAAAGGGTGGTGGGTGTATGGAACGAGCTGCCAGAGGAGATAGTTAAGGCTGGGATGATCCTAATCTTTAAGAGACATTTGGACACGTACATGGATAGGACAGGTTTAGATGGATATTGTTCTTTAGTAACATGTCAGTTTCTTTGTTGAACTAAATTAAGGCGCATGTTGCAATCAAAACGCTTGAACAATTGGTTGGGAAACTGTAAGAAAGAGGACTGCATGTGAGTGGGACTAGTGTAGATGGGACATGTTGATCGGTGTGGGCAAGGAGCTAAAGGACCTGTTTCCACACTGCATCACTCTATGACTAAAAATTTAAGAAGTAAAATGCATGTAGATAAGTAGAGCAGACTTGAAAAGGAGTGAAATGTAAAGACAGAGAGAGGTTTATAGGTGGAAAGGAACATAGGAAAGGAGGGAGGAGGGTGGGTTTAGGAAAATAGACACAAAGTGCTGGAGTAGCTCAGTGGGTCAGGCAGCATCTGTGGAGAACATGGATAGGTGACATGTCACAGTGCTGGAGTAACTCAGTGGGTCAGGCAGTATCTCTGGAGAAAAGGTATAGATTATATTTCTGGTCAAGACCCTACTTCAGTAATATGCATGATGTGACATGATGCATGTTACCCAAACCATCGTGAGTTACTTTGTGATGGTGCTTGTATCTCCTATAATGTTTCTGCTGCCTTGGGTGATGCAGGACAGGACACGAGCTTTGGGACATGGTGTGAAGCTGTTGCAGTCTGTCCCAGCCTGGTAAAAGCCTGGATTAAGTGGATATGGAGAGGATGTTCCACTAGTGGGAGAGTCTAGGACCAGTGGCCACAGCCTCAGAATTAAAAGACGTTCCTTTAGGAAGGAGATGTGCAGGAATTTCTTGTCAGAGGGTGGTGAACTGTGGAATTCATTGCCACAGACAGCTGTGGAGGCTAAGTCAGTGGACATTTTTCAGGAGGAGATTGATAGATTCTTGATTGATACGGGTGTCAGAGGTAATGGGGGGAAGGCAGAAGAATGGGTTTGAGAGGGAAAGATAGATAATCATAGAGTGGTACAGTGTGGAAACAGGCCCTTCGGCCCAGCATGTCCCATCTACACTAGTCACACCTGCGCACGTTTGATCCATACCCCTCCAAATCTGTCCTATCCATGTACTTGTCTAACTGTCTCTTAAATGTTGCGATAGTCCCTGCCTCAATTACCTCCTCTGGCAGCTTGTTCCATACACCTACCACCCTTTGTGTGAAAAATATACCCCTCATATTCCTATTAAATCTTTTCCCCTTCATCTTAAACTTAGGTTAGGTTTGGAGGGGCATGGTAGTTAGGTAGGTACATGGATAGGACAGGTTTGGAGGGATATGGACCAAAAGCAGGCAAGTGGAACTAGTGTGCTGGGACATTGTTAGCCGGTGTGGGCAAGTTGGGCCAAAGGGCCTGTTTCCACAATGTATCACTCTATGACTATCCATGTTCTCCAGAGATGCTGCCTGACCCGCTGCGGCAGATTGTGCGGAGGTGCACAAAATGTTGCCTGGGTTTCAGCAACTAAGTTACAGAGAAAGGTTGAACAAGTTAGGGCTTTATTCTTTGGAGCGCAGAAGGTTAAGGGGGGACTTGATAGAGGTTTTTAAAATGATGAGAGGGATAGACAGAGTTGATGTGGAAAAGCTTTTCCCACTGAGAGTAGGGAAGATTCAAACAAGGGGACATGACATGAAAATTAAGGGACTGAAGGTTAGGGGTAACATGAGGGGGAACTTCTTTACTCAGAGAGTGGTAGCTGTGTGGAATGAGCTTCCAGTGAAGGTGGTGGAGGCAGGTTCGTTTTTATCATTTAAAAATAAATTGGATAGTTATATGGATGGGAAGGGAATGGAGGGTTATGGTCTGAGTGCAGGTATATGGGACTAGGGGAGATTATGTGTTCGGCACGGACTAGAAGGGTCGAGATGGCCTGTTTCCGTGCTGTAATTGTTATATGGTTTATATGGTTTATGTGGTGCAGATGTCTGTGGAGGTGCAGCCATTGGTGTAGAGAGAGTAAAGGAGAGGGGAGAGTACACAGCCTTGCGGTGCTCCTATGCTGAGCATTTGCAAGTCCAAGATGTGCTTTCCCAGCCTCACATGCTGCTTCCTGTCTGTCAGGAAGCTGGTGATCCACCGACAGAAGGGTTCAGGCACAGTCAACTCGGAATGTTTGCAGCGTAGTAGCTCTGGCACAATGGTGTTAAATGCAGAGCTAATATCAACAAACAAAATCCTCGCATAGGTCCCCTGGCAGTCTAGGTGCTGGAGGATGAAATAAAGGCCCAGGTTGACTGTGTCATGCACTGATCTATTGGTCCGATATGCAAACTGCAGAGGGTCCAGCAGGGGATTGTGATATTTTTCTGCATGGCCAGCACAAGCCTTTCAAGGGTCTTCCTGAATACAGAGGTCAGTGCGACTGGCCTGTAGTCATTAAGACAACTAATCCTTGCCTTTTTGGGTACAGGGACAATAGTGGAGACTTTGAAGCATGCAGGGTCAGTACATGTTTACAGGGACTGGTTAAAATTGTCTGGGAGATTTCCGGCTTTTCTGTCTTCTGAAAAGCCTCTCCACCTCCTCTAATTTTATTGTTAATGGGATGATGTTGTTCAGCAAGGAGGGAGTGGGTAATTGGGTGTGAAGTGGTGATTGGAGTGGGGTGGGTGTAGAAGGGCCCAGTCTTTGCAGACTGAGGTCAGGCTGTGAGTGGGTGGGAAGTGTTGGTTGGGGTGGGAAAGGGTCCAATCTTTTCATACTGGAGTCTTGCCTTAAGTAGGTGTGAAGTAGTGAATGGGAAGGAGAGGGTGCCAGGTTTATTCTTTGCAGACTGGGGTCTGGCTGTGTTAGTTGGGGAGGGGGTACCAGGGTTATGTTTCTGATTTTCAAACCTGCAGTAAAACTCATTCAGGTGGTTGGTCAGCTGACGATTGTCCAAAGAGCATGCGGCTTCCCTCATAGCTGGTAATTACTTGCATTCCTTTCCAAACAGAAGAAGAGTCACTAGCTGAGAATTTGCTCCTCTGTAGCTCTGATTCCTCTTCTCAGCTCTTTATCGATTAGGCAATCGGCTTGACGCACATTAGGGGTGGGGGGGAGAGTCAAGGGTCTGCGGCGGGGGGAGAGGCAAGGATCCACGGCACGGGGGGGGAGAGGTGAGGGTCTGCGGCGGTAGAGGCGAGGGTTCGCAGCGGGGGGGGAAGAAAAGCGTGGGCCCAGCGGGAGTGGGGGGTGGCGTGGGCCCAGCGGGGAGGGAAAAGAAAGGCATGGGCCCGGTAGGAGTGGGGGTGTGGCATAGGACCAGCATAGTGGGCCCGGTAGGAGTGGGGGTGTGGCATAGGGGGGTGGGAGGGGTGGTGTCATGAGCCCAGTGGCGGGGGAAGTGAAGGCCAGGCCGGAGCGGAGTCTGGTGTCGAGGTTACGGCCACTGCCAATCATTCCCACTCCCACCTGGCGATGGGAGAATAGTCTCCTGTTAGACCCCTCGCGGGTAGCTTGCTACCCAGGATAAAAACCAGACTGTAGTGAAATATTGCCTCCCGCAACGCAATATTTCACTACTTATGCAGAGTAGACATGAGGCATCGAGGCGATCGCTGACTGTGTGCACGGCAAAATGCAATCTGATGCCGCCCGGGCCCACTGCGCACGCGTGGAAAGACAGCGTCATTTTGAGTCGCTACTGTGTCACCGGCTTCCCCCAACTGTGCAGGCGCGGATGGTCAAAATAATATTTTTTCCCAAATCATCCAGCAGGCTGGAACCAGAATTTCGGGTAAACGCTGATTGCACTACAATTTTTTTTTTCTCTGGATGTTTTTCTTACTGTGGGAAAAAAAGGGGGGTGCGAGTGTACCCCCAATGCCCCCCCCCCCCCCCCCCCCTTCGACGGCCATGTTATGAGCTGAAGGAGGTCCAGCCTAACAGCTCAACTGCAAATGCATCCAACGTGGGGACTCCTACAGCCATGTCGGAGACCTCAACCCTTTTCCAACCTTAAAGGCAGAAGTGCACACCCAACCCACTACACTGTCCCCAAATTCTGCTTAAGCAAATTGCAAAATTCCCTCAAATAGCAAAATCGAGGGAAACTTTTATTCAAACATTGAACTTGCAATCAAACTCATTTGTTTTTACAAATAATAAACGTGTTAGATTCAAATGTCATGAGGTGTTTATTCTTAATTGGAACTTACAATGAAATGCAGAATTTCACCTGCCAGTCATCATTGAACTACAAATGTGAATGTTGTAATTAGATTCCCCAAATCATTTGAAAGTATTTCTATTATCATTGCACTAAAAAGCATATTTTTATTTACAAAAATAATTATTTGTTTCTTTTATTGGTGTTCTTGATTATATTCCATTGTTCATTGTGAATCTCTGAAAAAAATCTGATGTTTTTTTATCTCAGCAACGTAAAATGTATTAAAGTTTGTAACCACATTCTACATTTCATTTGTTCTGCAGTTTGTTTATCTTCTACATCTGTATTGCTTTTCGCTTCAAATATTATTTGAAATATGTATATATCATTTGATATATTATGGCTAGAACAAAAAGGATCTTCTAAAGAGATATAGAAAAAATAGAAAATATGTCCCTTAGTCCATCAAACTGTCTGAGCTTCAATGAGATGACAACAAATATGAGAGTTGATCCCTTTCATCTCGCAACCGAGAAATCAGAGAATCTACAACAAACTCCAATAATCCAGTGTGTGATTGTCTGGGAATCCCAAAGGCACAGTCCGAATCATTGTGTTTAGTTTCCCACATTCTCTTTACATTCATCGGTTTCTGTTTTATTTAAACAAAATGAGACCCCGTTTCTCACTGTCCCTTTAAGCACACCAAGGCCTCTTTCCTTGTGATCTCTACAGAGGCCCCATTTCCCATGGTCCCATTAAACACACTAGAACCCCATTTCCCGCTTTCTTTAAACTCACTGGAGCCCTATTTTCAGAACTTCCTTTCAAGCCCACTAACATCCTGTTTCCAATGCACTCTTTAAACTCACCAGGAAGAATGGGAAATCTACAATATTGCCATGCAACATCTAAAAATAAATCAATTAAAGGTATTAATAGGTGTAACATCCAATATTCTAGAAAATCTGCTGGTTCAGCACCACCAAAGTCCTGGGGGAGTTGGTTTATTGTTTTCTTGTAATTAGGTTGATTATTTTCTCAGCAGTTTGTGGTTTAAATATGGTGTGGATCATTTCCGTGTTAAGCATCCAGCTATCCAATCACAAAATCAATGCTCTTATTATCATTGCCTTGTCACAGATTTAAGTGTTCATAGAATGAATGCTTTGCTGTTTTCCCTTGAAAGCCATTCCCTATTTCCTTTGGCAGCCACTTCTTCGCGCAAATATCTCCAGCATGAATAGAGATCCCATTGAGATTTTCGCTGTCCAGCTTATGTCAGAATCATTTTATTGTCAGAATGTTACAGTTAAGGACTGTCTTTTAACTCCATTTAAATTGTTTATGTTTTTTTAACTATCCTTTGCTGTCTTTGTGACTGAGTTGGAACATGTAGATTAATAGAACCAAAGGAGCCAGAAGATAAGGTGTAACAATCTTATTGTTCTGCTAGCGGGACACGTGTGCAGAAATGCCAGACATAACATTTTATTAAACAGCATAATGTAACTAGTTTGACTTAAACCCCTTTTTCACGGGGCGACTTGACGCAAGAGTTAACCAGAGTTGAACATCGTGGGAACCTCTTGCGATAACCGTACGGCATTCGTGGACCACCGTGTACCACCGTGGCGCTAACAGCAGGTACTCGTGTAACTTGGTGACTCGGGAGAAAATTCAAACAAGCTTGAATTTCTCCAAGAGCGATTGTACACTTGTGGTTGAACATTGCAACATTATATGCACGTAGAGGCCAGTGCGATATCCGTACTGACTCTTGCGTGTACCGTGGGAACTCCTGCGAATGGTGAACCCGGAAGCTGGACAGAGGGGACAGAAGGTGAGTAAAAATTGTCTTCTGTGGGATTGAATTTAAAAAATAAAGATTTGCATCCGCATATGTACATCAACTTATTCATGAGTTATGTTAATGAGATTCAAGAAAATAACTATAATCTTTAAAAGGGACTTTACTGAAAGGTCCCGCATTTTTATGGTCCGTGAGAAATTTTTCACTTGTACTTCTTTGAGAGATACAGCTCGGAGTCCTCGCCGACCAGCGATCGATGCCTTTCCGAAGCAGGGTCCGGAACGCTACCAATCAATGTTCTCCAGAGACCCGTGTAAAGGAGTGAACTGCACATGCTGGTTTAAAACGAAGACAGACACAAAAAGCTGGAGTAACTCAGCGAGTCAAGCAGCATCTCTGGAGAAAAATAGGTGATGTTTCGGGACGAGACACATCTTCAGACTCAATTCCGATTAGAATGTCTGAAGAAGGGTTACGATTCGAATCGCCACCTATACTTTTTCTCCAGAGATGCTGCCTGACACGCTGACTTACTCCAGCTTGTTATGTTTTTCTTCCCAGATCTAACTTACCTGCTGAGTTACACCAACATTTTGTGTCCGTGTTCACTATGAACGTTGAATTATTTAATTTTAGGTAACTTACACTCTCTCTCTCTCTCTCTCCCCCAACCCCCCCCCCCCCCCCCCCCCCCCCCCCCCCCCCCCCCCCCCCCCCCCCCCCATGCTCCCCCCCCCCCATGCAGTAAATGTCGGTTAACCAGTCCAAGGTTGGCAACGCTGGTTCCCTCTTGGGATCACACTATCCCTAGCCAACAATTGGCCTATCAGGGAACCAAATATGGACATAAAGTGCTGGAGTGACTCAATGGGTCAGGCAGCATCTCTGGAGGAAAGGGTTAGGCGACATTTCGGGTCGGGACCCCTCTTCAAAATACCCTGCTGAGGTAATCTGTTGTTGGCCCTGATTTGTCCCGGTCTTTTCTTGCTTCCAGTTCCCCCCTACAATCATCCCGAAGAAGGGTCCCGACGAAAAATAGAATCTATTCCTTTTCTCCAGAGATGCTGCTTGGCCCGCTGAGTTACTCCAGCATTTTGTGTCTAACTTGCTGATTCAGACAGTTTTTGATTTACTCTGAAACACACGTTGGAAATTTAAACTTGGGCGCAACTAACATCGTCTTACTACTGTGGGAACTCTTTAACTCAGCGGGCAGGCAGCAGTTAATTGTTGCTCCCTTCAGTTTCCCAGGGGGTTGGGACGGGACTGGAGTTGGGAGGGAAAGGTGGGGGAGTCGAGGGAGAGGAGGGGGAGACAGATGGGGGTGTCTTCATTTACTGGTGGTGGGTGTCTGTCACTGAAACAGGCAGGTGACAGACACCCGCTGCCAGTAAATGAAGACTTCAGTCTGATTTTAATCGATTCCACATCTTATTTGATGTTTTTGATGTTATAATTGGACCAGCATTTATGCTTTACAGCTTTACAGCCAGTTAATATTTTGCTCCTTCCAGGATAGTTTACCACTGCTAATTAACATATATCTATATAATTAAAAATCTCATCTTGACCACTTCCTGTCTGCACTGTATATTGATTTTAGAAAACGCTGCCCTGTATCGCTGTGATTTTTGGCCATCTTACTCATAGTCTTCCTCCGCTGAGCCAGCCCCAAGGATTTTTCCCATCGATGAAAAATAAAAAAGATTATGAGTGTTTAAAAAACCATGAGATCAGCTGATTGGTCCTTTCACCTGTCAATCACCGCAATTAAGGTAACGCCTCTTCTGAGTGGGGGGTGGGGGGAGCAGGACTATAAAACCCCAGATGCCTGGACGTGAGTCAGTCACTCTGCAAGATCGTGAGGGAGAGGCCACGACTGTCATTCTAATCTGTGAATCAACTGAACTGTGAGTCTGCAATATACTTGCAATAAATTATTTGTTAGCCCTTAACGACAATGCCATGAGTTGTTTGGCCTCCTGCCCTGCCTGTGCTTGAAAGTGCAAATTTTAATTGGAAATGAAATTAAATGAAATGACAATGGCATGAGTTGTTTGGCCTGCTGCCCTGCCTGTGTTTGGAAGGTAAATAAAAACACTGGAGAAACTAAGCAGGTGCGGCAGAATCTATGGAGCGAAGGAATAGGCGACGTTTCGGGCCAAGAACCTTCTTCAGTGATGTGGGGGCGGTGGGGGCTGGACGAAGAAAGGAAGAGGCGGAGACAGTGGGCTGTGGGAGAGCTGGAAAGGGGAGGGGGAAGAGGGAGAAAGCAAGGACTACCTGAAATTGGAGGCCAATGTTCATACAGCTGGGTTGTAAACTACCCAAGCAAAATGTGAGGTGCTGCTCCGCCAATTTGCAGTGGGACTCACTCTGGCCATGGATGAGGCCCAGGACAGAAAGTTTAGATTCGGAATGGGAGGGAGAGTTGAGGTGCTGAGCAACCGGGAGATCAGGTTGGTTATTGCGAACTGAGCAGGAGGACCGGAAGGCAGGCAGAGGAACGTGGAAGTTAAATGCGAGGCTGGTGACTCCAGAGAACATTGAGGAGCTAAAGAGGGACTACACATGTTGGAGAACGGTGAAGCCCCTCTTTGACTTCCCGACACAATGGTGGAAAGCAACCAAGGAGAACATTAAGAGGTTCTTCATATTTAAAGGGATTCAGAGAGCAAGACCGAGTCAGAGGGAATTATGTCAACTCCAATCGAATTTGCAGCAACTGCTCCTTCTGCAGTTGAGAGGAGCTGCGGTACTTGGCGCAAGTGTGGCCTGTCCCTCCCTCCTATCCCCACAGGGATCACCCGGGCCGTCTTCCAGTTCATCTGGGGGTCGTGGATGGACAGGGGGCGACGGGCCACACTGCACGTCGGCAGACAACGGGGGTAAAAGCGTGCCCAACATCCCCCTCATCCTGATGGCCACCTTCGTGTGTGGCTGCATCAGGCAGAACGTAGAGCCAAGGCACGTGAGCACCAAGTGTCATTACATGCGGAGGTTCTACCTGTCCCCGGTGTTGCGAAGGATGGGTCTGGTGCAGATGCCACGCGATGTGCCAGTCAGCTGGACATTGCCACACCATCTGTCGCTCGTGGAAAGGTCCTTCCGGACCAATACCTTTGACCACAAGTCCATCGGTCAGTAGTCAGCACGGAACGTCCTGCAGGCACTGCAGGGAAATGACCCATGGATCCCATGACGTGGTTCCTGGAGCAGACTGCCCAGCTTGTCTGGCGAAATGCCTCATCGCCAGAACTCACCAACAAGCACCAAGACTTGTCTTGGCTGGCGGTGAGGGGAGCCCTCCCGGTCAGATCCTTCCTGCACCGTCGGAACCTCACTAGCAGCGCACGCTGCCCTTGGGACGGCTGCTATGGAGAGGAGACGGTTGCCCACCTCTTTGCAGAGTGTGGATTTGCAAAGCGAGTCTGGAGAGGTCTGCAAGGGTCCCTGTCACGGTTCACTTCGAACAGCTCCGTCACAGAGGACTCTGTGATTTACGGACTGTTCCCAAGGACGCATTCAAAGACTGACATCAAGTGCTGCTGGAAGGTCAGCTCGGTGAAAGACGCTCTTTGGTCTGCCCGAGCTTTGTTGACCACCCAGCGGAGCGAGATGTTGGGGAATGTTGCTGACTGGCCCGCTGCAGACTGCAGGAGTACGTGCTGAAGGACGCACTGAAGCTCGGTGCAGCCAACGCCAAGGCTCGGTGGGGGAGGACCACAGTCCAGGTTCCTTCCGCAGCTGGACATGGGGGGCAGGGTGTGGTGGAGACGCACCTCAAAATAAGGAAAGGGATTCCACGTCAGTGGGCCACATGAGTGGGAAGGGTGTGTGATAAAATTGTGATTTGGGGAAACTGTATTGTATGTATAGCCTCCGAAAATGTCGGATGGAGTTTTGTAAGGATCTAATAAAGCATTGCAGTTTCAAGCACAGGCAGGGCAGCAGGCCAAACAACTCATGGCATTGTCATTTCATTTCATTTCATTTCCAATGAAGAATTGCACTTTCAAGCACAGGCAGGGCAGGAGGCCAAACAACTCATGGCATTGTCATTAATATATATATATATATATATATATATTGTATATATTTATTTCTCGAATAAAGTCTATTTTGATTTTTTTTTTTAATTAAAAAATTGAGAACTGAGCGAAGGTGTTGGGCGAAGCGATCGCAAAGCCTCCACTTGGTCTTACCGATGTACAGTTGCTGACACCTAGAGCGGCAGATACAATAGATGAGGTTGGAAGAGGTGCAGGTTAACCTCTGCCGCACCTGGAAAGAATGCTTAGGTCCTTGGATGGAGTCAAGGGGGGAGGTTCGTTCTCTCGTGTGTCAGACGATCTAGCTCGCTGTTGGCTTCTGTCATTGACCAACTTGTTGACAGAATTGTCACCCGACGCGTCACAGAGTGCATCACATTGTCACTTCCAGGGATCGACACGAGGAGGCTTCTGTCATAATCCCCGGGGGGGGATGTAAAGTGACAAGTGTAGCATTTCCTGCGGTTGCAAGGGAATGTACCAGGGATGGGGATGGTTTGGGTGGGAAGGAACAAATTGACCAGGGAGTTACAGAGTGAGTGGTCTCTGCAGAGTGGATGTTTGGTGTCATGGATATCAGTTAATACTCTCCCAATATTATGTTTACTTATGCGATGCATAAATGGTTCGCAAAACATCATAATAGTGACTACATTTGAAAATGATGTCATTATTTTTTTAATATTTTGTGTGTCCTTGAAGTAAGGAGTATATGAATGCAAACCTTTGGGGGAGAAAATCAATTGTATGGCAGCTGCTTTTGAAGTGCTACATAAGTAAAACTGTTTGTATTGTGCAAACATGGTCTCACAGTGCTGTTTAAAAAATATTTTTGCAGACCTCAATGTGTTATTCCAGATGTAGTTTCACCATGTGTTATACAGTAGGAATAAGACAAGTTCACAAGTTATAATAGAATTAGGCCATTTGGCCCATCAAGTTCATCATTCAATCATAGCTGAACTCTACCTCCTAATCCCATTTTCCTGCCTTCTCCCCATAACCCTTGACACCTGTTCTAATCAAGAATTTGTCCTTACTCCTGCCCTCAAATTCTCTTACAATGAAGATTAGCATCTTGCTTGCCTTCCTAATTATTTACTATACTGGCATATTCAGTGAGTAACTTCTCACTTTTCTATGCCATATCCTCACCCTTTCACCTGACCTATTTATATACCCCTAATCCTATCGAAACTTTACAGGGTTATCAAACCCAGAGCTGATAAAAGGGAGAGGGTTTTTCATGCTCTAGTCCATGTATCAGGAAATCTCAAGTAACTACTTCCTCCTCAGACTCTCCCAAATACCCAGTCGTATTTCAGTAGCTGGCCTCAGGATTGTGGATCTTAACGACTGTTCCCCACTTCTGGTCCCTCTCCAAGCCTGATTTTACTACAGGGCACTTGAACCACCAGAGCCATAGGATGACAACCAGCCAGGAGAAGGTTTCCCGTGCGGTCCTCTTCAAATGCAGCTCAAACCACATCAAAAAGCAGTTTAACTTTTCAATTGGACGAACCTCACTTATTCATTAAGACACACTGCTCTGCTGCTGTGTCCACCGTTGACTCAATGAGTGCCAGCATCTATCTGAATGTGAAAATTATCTTTCCAACACAGCCTAAAAGCTGATGTCATCCATCCAGGCACCTGACCACCTGCCAGATAGAAGATCTTGCAGTCACACCCTTAAGAAACGATTACCTCCTGTGCTCTGGCTATGTCTGTGTGCTGCAAGTGACGGGACTCTGACCGTGGTTGCTCAGGAGACTGAAATAATGTTGATACCTGTAGTATCTGCTAAGGAAAGTGAATAGAGCAGAACTGTGAGCAGTAGAGAAAGAATAAACAATGATGGAAATCTGAAATAAAATACTCATTGTGATCGGCTAGCATCAGGAAGAGTGAAGAAAATCCGAATTAATGTAGTCGATGGATTAGCGAACAGCAGAGCTGGCCACTTCTGACTCAAGCAGGGAGGACTGATTAACTGAGATTGATGACTCCAGTCCTGAGTTCAGCGTTTCCTCCCAGTCACATTGGACTTCATTAGAAAAGTGTGGAAGACCAAATGCAGAGAGGTCAGAACTGGCATGGGATGGGGAATTAAAGTAACAGGCAACAGGAATCTCAGAGTTATCCTTGTGGATGGAGGTGAAACTTTAAGGTGAAGGAAAATAATTCTTGAATTGAATGTAATAGAGAGGACAGTGTTTGGAATTAAACATTGTCTGGAAGGAAAGCCTAAATAATTAGGTCATCTGACATGTGCCAGATGAAGAAATGTGTGCCCAGGTAATGGATAGTTTCAGTTTTTACAGATGTCTGTAATCCAGTTTTGTTGGTAAATCATAAAATATACAAAAATATTCAGTTTGGTAACTATACCACAGTATTGTAATAAATGCATCAAAGGCACATGACACTGATAATAAAGACCTATTACTAAGAGTGGAGAGAGAGAGAGGAACCAACATTCTGCTGCTCATAGGACCAAATGTTTGAACATACATGGGACTATTGAATTTAATGTTATGGGAGCTTGATCAAATATATTGGTTTGTACCTAGGGACAATGTGTCTTTCAGTCTCATTTGCTGTAAATTTATCTTAAAACAGCAAAAAAGGAGGACATTTAGCTTCAAACACAGTAATTCCATCAGTCCCTTCCCACTCATTATTTTCCTGGATCCTATTCTCTCCCAAACATGCCCATCAACTCAACTTTGATTATTTTTACTAATTAGCTATGCTGAAGGGTAATTTACAAGAGCCAATCTGCCAGCACATCTTT